>NW_019384715.1:504377-511629 GCF_000671375.1 Centruroides sculpturatus | reverse complement strand
CCAATTAATTACCGAAGGATACTTGTACCCGAACCCTGGATTATATGCGATTGTTCGAATAACATCGGGCGATCCCATCTTCGTCGTCGTCGACCTCCTGGACATAGCCGAGGAGGAGGAAGCGGCAGCGGTGACCGGCGGTCTTACCCCGGCTTCTCCTAAACAAGATCAGAAACGGGCCAGTCGTCGTAGGGTAGCGAGAAAAGGAGACTCTGTCGAAGGTGAGTGTATAATCTGTTTTGTTGGCTTTTTCCGTCGTCAGTTACAATGTGTTAGAGATAGGGAAATAGAAGCGCGCTCAGTATAGAGCGGCGGCGGCATAGAAAGCGTTGCCTAATTAGCGGCATTTTTGGGGGCCTATATCTCGCGAAGGGTCGCCCGTACGGGCATGGTTCCTTTGACTTGTTTGTTCCTATCGATATGCTCTACTGCTCTGTCAAAGTCCCAATTTGCTACATTTGTCCTAGAATTGTGCCACAATATTTACTTACGTAGATATGTTTTGTAATTAAAATGATTTTAGAACATTTTAAATATTCTTTCGAGTGCTTCATAACACTGTCAGAACACAATACTAATTTCATAAGTTGACCAATACTAAATTTATAAAGTGACTTCTTGAAACTTTGTATATAGGCAATTCCAATTCTAATGTAAAATAATGTCAGTTAAAATTACATTTGTAAATCTGCCATTTGCGATTCTCCCGCGTAACTGCTTTTCATGTTATGAATATTAATTTTCCTTCTTTTTACAATGCTGAACGGCAGAGCGAAGTAGATCNCACTTACCAAACACAGAAGTCAGTAAGTTGATCAACCAGAGGTGGAAACGCCTCTCGAAAGATGAGCGTCAGCCTTTTATACAAAAAGCTAAACAATTGCATGAAGTGCATAAACAGAATTATCCGAATTATCGTTACTGCGCAGCAAAGTCCAAGTCGAACAGTAGTTAGCCTACCCTGCCTGCAGAAGCTTCTTGTTCCCCATTCCAGAGGGCTAACATCACCCTGCAATGTAATGAACACATGTTCATTCCACAAGTGCATCAGGCAGAGGAGGCAGACTCGTATGAATTTCTGAATACATTTCACATCCCAGATAACTGGAAATCTGTAATAGACAGCATGGATATTTTCAAATTCATAATTAACTTGTAAACCTATTAAAACTACACTTTACCAACAATTCATTTGACCGAAAACGTAAGATTATGTTAATTTTTATTAGTTGTAAAAATTGGAGGTTGTTAAGCTAGCAATCGTAAGCAAAATTTATTAACTACAATAATATAANACAAAATAAAAAAGAAAATAATATTAGTCACATGTATTCACAATTTATAATTACAAAGATCAGCACACGTACACGTCTATCGTTGGAGAATCCTCGCACATCTGAGGGTCTGACCCTGCCTATCCTTCTTTTTAAGCGCTCGTCTTTGCTCTTCCCTTTCTCTTTCCTCTATCGCTCTAATCCATGTATGCCTGTGCATACATCATAATACGCGCTCACGATACTTTCGATTCGTCACTTTCCGTCGTGGTTTTTCCATTTTACAATTACGTGACTCAGCCTTGTGATAACGGAGAAAAAGAGACAGATAGGACGTCGATATAAGTCACAGTTATGATTTCACAGATTCCAGACAGATAGGACGTCAGTATAAGTCACAGTTATGATTTCACAGATTCGAGACAGCTTGATAGCCCGAACGGCCCCAGGCTTTCGCCGTTCACGCTAAGTGACTTTCATTACAAGCAATTAGCTTTTCGAAGTCTATGACAACAATTGTTTAGCATTAACGGCCGCGAATTTTGCGCCAATAAACTGCTTCGACTCGTTCGATTATGTTATCGACTCAATTTCATATTTATTTTCACATTTTCACTTCGCGGTCCTTCTGTGTTCTTTCTCCGTTATTTACATGTGTAAAACATTTTATTGTTATCCACATTTGATATCATCACTTATCACATACTACCATGACGCTCTTGTCTGAACTGTCAAGAATTAACGCGATTGGCGAAGCGTAGTGACAGCGAACCAATAGAGAGCGGGGTCCTTGCCATAATACGGTTTGCGCGCCAATTTTCGTACGTGCTATAATCGAGCCGAATAGTTTGGCCGAATATTCGGCTATTCGGCCACGCTCCTGGCCGAATATTCGATATTCGGCCTGAGGCCGAATATTCGATATTCGGCCTGAGGCCGAATATACTATTCGTTACAACACTAATATTAACCTATTCCATCCTGAAATTTTTCTCCGTTGCTTGTCGCTTTGCGTTGAATTTTCGTCGATGTTAAGCCTAACGTAAACTTTTTAAAATAATAATCGTGACTATTGTATCGTTAAAAATTATTTCTTTATTTTCTACAAACAAAATAAATATATCGAAAAATATAAAAACAATAAAAAATTATACTTCAGCAGTTAATTTAGTATCAAAAACGTAAAATATTTGAGTAGCCCAAGACATAGCCAAAGATTACAGCGCCACAGCACTGGCGAAAATTTAAATTTGTCGACTGGAATTCCTTCGGATAACCGACGTTTCGGATAACCGACCTTCGGATAAACGACGCTCTACTGTACTTGNTTAAGCTTAACGTAAACTTTTTAAAATAATAATCGTGACTATTGTATCGTTAAAAATTATTTCTTTATTTTCTACAAACAAAATAAATATATCGAAAAATATAAAAACAATAAAAAATTATACTTCAGCAGATAATTTAGTATCAAAAACGTAAAATATTTGAGTAGTCCAAGACATAGCCAAAGATTGCAGCGCCACAGCACTGGCAAAAATTTAAATTTGCCAACTGGAATTCTTTCGGATAAACAACGCTCTACTGTATTTGACAAAAGGCGCCGTAGTTAATCTACAAAGTGAATAAACATCTCTAATTTTTTTATTATTTTTCTGTGTCTCAAGGTACCCTGAATATGAAAATGTAAAAACCGTTTGAGGAAGGTCATTCCTGATCGACCTCCATTATGTGTCTTGTTAAAAATTTATTGATTTTCTAATTGATATCTATAAATATCCAACTACTGATTTATAAATGTTTTTGTTATCACCAATTTCTCTGCTAAGTGTTAGAAAATTGGTGATAACAGAAAAATAATATCTAAATAGAAATATATGCTAGATATAGAATAATAATTATTGCTAAGTAATTAATTAATACATACCCAAGATTTTGTTTCTGTTCGAAGATCTGCCATTTTTTTCTGAGCAACTATATAAAATAATTAAATATATACATTTAATACCATTAATAATAATGATTATCTTTAGCTGTAGGACACGATAGAAGAGGAAGTAACGGTTATTTAAGAACCAGTCTAATCGTATATATAAATGCAAATACTGCCAGACGGAAATATGTAATACTACGTATATATACACACACAAAGTTGTATTACTGTAACATATATAACTGCATGAAATTTCGTAATAGCGTATGTAATTCAAAAATGTTATATAAAGTAACATGTAAATAATAAGTTTCTGAATAAAAGAGATTTTATTGTTCAGGTTGAATGTAACTGTTTCTTATTTATTTCGACTGTTGACAATGAGAAATTAAAATTAAATCATGACATTTATTATAAATATGTGATTTATGATATTAAGAATTTATAAGTTTTTAATTAAAAAGAAATCTTGCAGACCAAATAAATATGTAGACAAAAAAATTCACAAAAATTTGTGATGAATATAAATAAATAATTATTTTTATTCATCACAAATTTTTATTTCATCACAAATAATTATTAATTTTTATTAACAAATTAATTGAATAAAAAATGATAATAAATAATAGAATATATATTGCTGTCTAAATGACCAAATATCTATAAAAGTAAATAACTTGCAAATACGAAAACAGTTCATACACTGTAATGTAATTATTGTAACATAGAGACCCAATGTGTCGTATACGACACGTTTAAAAGTTAGCTCATCTCATAAAATATTGTTATTAATATAGTTTTTAAAAGATACTCTTATAAAATCTGAGAAGTTCCCTCAACAAAAACATGTATAAATTGTAAAATTATAATCAATAGAAATAGAGAAAACTGAATACTGACATCAAGCAGTCATACTTATGATCACTTCCAAAAACATATGCTCAGACAATCACTTATATTTTCCATTGTTTCTGTCACAGTGGAAGGCATGTGGTCTAATAAGCTTCACTAAACTCTAATGACAAAATGTATAACTAACATAATTGTTTAGCAAACAAAAAAGCAGAGCTGCTTCTCATTCTTTCGAAGGATAATTGCGTGTCATATATGACACACGGCATCCCAAGAGGTTAAATATTTCTAGAAATGCACAACAGGAAAACAATATTTAACAATATATCGATATTACAAATTGAAAAATTAATTTTTGTTTATTTTGAAAAATATTCCTATTTTTAAACTCTGAGAATTTCTAAAATTCTTTAACTTTCTGCGAGATAAACAGGTTATTTCGTAATAAAACACATGTTCGATGATAAATATGAAAATTGAAAGCAAATAACCAACGAGCAATAAATACATCGGACCTATCACGTGTTCTAATTTTAATTTTAATTTCCTTTACCTCAACCGGTTCGTAAAATTCCCTTTTCCTTCGAATGTCTTCCTCCTGATCTTTTTGTAGCTTTTCAGCAATTCCGGATTGACGAATGATATTTATTTTAAAAATTAATAGAAACAATATAATCAGGAAACAAAAATAATTAAAAATGTTTGTAGGAGACATGTTCGGAAACGATTTGCAATCGTCTTGTGGTTTTAATGCTTATATGTTACATGCATTCAAACATTACACATTTTAGAATAATCCAACCATTTGTTGGCTATTACGTGGTGGTGTTACCAAATCATACGATTGAGGTATTATCTTATCATCCAGAAACAGCCACATGTATTTAGAGAAGAATTAAAGGGGCGTAGCTTACTTCCTCTACATCCTTCTGGGCACATTTTACGAACCGAGTAACTCAATTATTAAAAAAAATTTCAAATCTGTATCACCATTTAAATACTTCGGGATTCGTTAATCAGATAGCCATAATCAAATATATAAAGACCGTGGCAATTTTCTGTGTTCCAGATATTGATTTAGACCACTATTCAATTTTAGTGCTGCATTTTCATTACTATTACAAAACGCATTAAGTCAATTGTGCAGAAACCTCCTATACAGGATCGATTTCGAACGAATCAAACGTTACATTAATATAAAACGAAAATAATACCTTAAATTTAAATCCCACAGATACGTCAAGAAAATAAAACTTTCCAATCGCAACGAAGTCGTTATAAATCTAAATTCAAGAACACAGAATACCTATGTCATTTTTTCATAGTGTATATTTCTGAAAAAATAAATTAATTAAAAACTAATGCTTACCGAAGACGTTACACAGGAAATGAACCAGAATGCGAGAAGAATCGCAATCACAAATAAAATCGAAATGATGGCGATGATTATCCTCAAATGGTAATTCATACGGACAAATATGGCTCCATAACTAAAAACACAGGTAATAAGCAGAAAATGCAAGTAAGCTAGAGGAAGTAGAGTGTAGAACTTTTCATTCACCTCTTCAATAATTTCCCATATTTCGGTATATTTCACTATTGTGTCCTGAATGTCAACAATCATCACGAATGTACCTCACTTTATGCTATATAAATCTTCGGATAATTTTCTTAACCTCTCTGATATAATGTAACCGCTTCTACCAAAGATGATGACTAACGACATAATATGAGCAGCAACATACAAAAACCAAACGGAGTGAATTACTGAGCAAGTAAATGCTTCGATGTCGCTTCCATTCTGCTGCTTTATCACGGAGTAAAATATGCCCGATGCCATTACAGACAGAGACAAGGAGAGCGAGAAGAAAATCGCCAGATATCCCAATAGATACAATTCACTTCGATCTGCCATTTGCGATTCTCCCGCGTAACTGCTTTTCATGTTATGAATATTAATTTTCCTTCTTTTTACAATGCTGAACGGCAGAGCGAAGTAGATCGAGAGAAGAAGAGAAAACGATGCCCACACAGCATAATTGCCATACATGTGTATAACTCGAACGCAATAGAAATTAGGAAATAAAATTTCCACCACGAAGAAACCGGGCATCAGCCATAAAAATATTTCCAGAATATTTTTATAAATGTCGTACAGGCGATTGTTTACAGGTATTTTTGTTGTTGCTGAATCCCTGAAACAAGGACACGGTAACACAAAGTCGATACCAAACACTTTAACAGCAGATAGAACGGGATAAAAGGTGTATGTTGGACAATACTTCAACTCGTTTCCTGCAATAATTTTTTTGATACACTTTAGTATCAAAAAAAATTATTTTGTACTAAAATTTCTTAATTGTTATTAACTTCGATATATTATTTAAATATTCTTTCCATTATTTAATTTTGTTAATGCAGAATAAAAGATATAGTGTATAAATTCATATCAAATGAATCGAGAATTTGTTCTATAGAAATTAAAATCCACTTTGCATAGAAGAAAGTGTAGACGTTGAAAACACATAGAAAGTGGACGATGCAATTTCACCTCTAAATAGAATGGATTTTTAAAATCTCAATATTTATGATTTATTAAAACATTTTACTACTTAGTATTGATTAGAATCAAGGGTAATAAATTTCATTAAGCAATTATACCTACTTTGCTAAAATAATGTAAATATTTTTGGAATTATTTCAAAGATAACGATAATGAATGTGTGTTTGCGCAGAATAGTTATGGTTTATTTGCATACCGAAACGCGACACTTGGGCAAACTTTTTTGTTCCCATCAATATGCCGTACAACTCTGTAAAAGTCCCAATGGTAAGATTTACTTTCCGACTGAAGAGGTGACGATCCCCCAAACTGTAGCCTCTTTCTTTCTTTCCTCTTCTTCGATGGTGTTTATATGGAGATTTTAGCTCAATGTAGGCTCTTTCTCCGAGTAGACTTGTGAATGTGTATGATCGCTAGGCGACCGATTAGCCGGCTGTATCGAACAGCCATACGTACGCGCGGGAAATAAATGCCTTCCGGGAGGACTTTTATGGGGAACTGGCCTCCTATTCAGTCGTTATAGGCAAGGAGAAAACTCGGAAAACTCCAAGCAGCCAGCCTGTCCGACCGTGGCGCGAACCCACGACGAACCTCCCAGTCTTTAGGGTCTGGTCACCACTACGATGAGCG
>NW_019384715.1:428071-497440 GCF_000671375.1 Centruroides sculpturatus | reverse complement strand
CCAATTAATTACCGAAGGATACTTGTACCCGAACCCTGGATTATATGCGATTGTTCGAATAACATCGGGCGATCCCATCTTCGTCGTCGTCGACCTCCTGGACATAGCCGAGGAGGAGGAAGCGGCAGCGGTGACCGGCGGTCTTACCCCGGCTTCTCCTAAACAAGATCAGAAACGGGCCAGTCGTCGTAGGGTAGCGAGAAAAGGAGACTCTGTCGAAGGTGAGTGTATAATCTGTTTTGTTGGCTTTTTCCGTCGTCAGTTACAATGTGTTAGAGATAGGGAAATAGAAGCGCGCTCAGTATAGAGCGGCGGCGGCATAGAAAGCGTTGCCTAATTAGCGGCATTTTTGGGGGCCTATATCTCGCGAAGGGTCGCCCGTACGGGCATGGTTCCTTTGACTTGTTTGTTCCTATCGATATGCTCTACTGCTCTGTCAAAGTCCCAATTTGCTACATTTGTCCTAGAATTGTGCCACAATATTTACTTACGTAGATATGTTTTGTAATTAAAATGATTTTAGAACATTTTAAATATTCTTTCGAGTGCTTCATAACACTGTCAGAACACAATACTAATTTCATAAGTTGACCAATACTAAATTTATAAAGTGACTTCTTGAAACTTTGTATATAGGCAATTCCAATTCTAATGTAAAATAATGTCAGTTAAAATTACATTTGTAAATTTTCTATTTAACTCTCATATTGGGGCGTACGTATCCAGCAGACAATTGGCGGTTTGTAACGAATTTCTCAAAGCTTAATTACAGTTGAACAGCAGGCTTTGTAGTATTTTTTAACTGATTTCTTTTATAGCTATTTGTACAGTGATTTTGAAGGTTTTTACCTGTTTAACAAAGAAATTTTACAATAAGCAATACTTTACTACCACCCACTGTAAATTCTCTAGCAGCGTAGGAGCGCTGTACTCTCGATTGTTCCACGTAATGTTGTTCAATAAAATAAAAATGTAGAATTTTTAAAATTTTCCATTTTTTTGTTTTGGTTTCAATCCATAGTAAATAAGTCATTGCAGCTATTTTTTATAAGGCGATTTTCTCGCAAGAAAATAATCTGTTAGTCATCTGACCAACTACTGACAGAAGAAGTTTTTGAAAACAAAGTGATAAATTGTTTAGCAATTTGTTCTCCTTTACAGTCGGCAAAGTCTATTACTTTATGAAAAAAGTTGAGCAAAGCTTTGCTACCCTGCAGTTAAAAAATAATAAAACCCTGTGAAATTTAACAAAAGTGATTTATACTAAGTTAAAATCTGATAAGTTCACAAATTACAAAAAATATTAATAAAATCTAGTGTTTTTAAACCCACAGGTATATTTTATACTTCTAGATAGTAAAAAAAAAGTGTAGAAATCAAATATATAATCGTATTCAATCATATATATCTGTAAAATATAAAATTTATATTCATTTGCGTTATGTATCCCGCGGATATACGTTCCCCAAAGACGTCACAATACTTTATGCGCTTAAAGGAAAGTTAAAGTATGATATTCACAATGGAAATAATTATTTTTAAGCTAAGTATAATGACATGCGTCTGAATTTTATACATATTGGCTGTTATGGTTTCACATAACTTGACCTTCCAACTTAACCCATGCTGTAATAAAATAACATGTTTAAAACTTAGGCTAAATAAATTGAAACACAGGCTTATCACAGCAGTGGATAAAATTAATTCACATGTTAATATAACATGTTTTAGAAAGCACTTTAAACACTTTTTACACAGTTTTCTTAATAAAATACATAATATTATAACATTTTAAATGAAATTGTTGTACGCTCCTTGCCCTCAGATTTCCATATGCGGGTTTCAACTTTGTTCTGGAGATTCTGCAAATGCCAAACGACAGCGGAAATTTATAATTCTTTTAAATTGCAGTCCAATATTCACGTTAATAGGTTGAAATGCACCGAATATGTAATGACAAATCACAACGATCAGAATAGACATTCAAGGTAAAATAAGGTTTTATATTTACACATTTAAAAATGTAAAACGATTACAAATTTATGGTGTTATAACATGCACATTGGTGTTTAGAATATACCAGAAATCTATTCATATTATGTACTAAATTTCATCGAATGTATATTTACAGGATGTAGAAGACGATATTGAAGATTCTGACGAAGTAGAAGAAGAAAAAGAACGTGAAGAAACCACTTCTGCAATGTCAAGCGACGTATCACACGATCTTGAAGACATCAGCATTGGAATCGATGTGGAACAATCGACGACTTTCGATCGGTTCTTTGAAGTACAGATCGATCGACACGAGTTGGAATGTGTCTCTTGTGAAGCGAAGTTTTATGATCTTGAAGTTACCCTACAAGATCACGTGAAAAACGAGCATTTTCGATGTTAAAAAACGTCGAAATACTTTTTAGTTTACGATCGTTATTCTGGAATTCTCTTTATTCAGCATACGAAGAGTTTATTAAAATTTTCTTTACAAAATTACACGCGATATTCAAAATTGAAGTATTTTAAATTAACTAATAAATTTTCAGTTATTTTCATGAAGTTTAGAAATTTTTATTTTTGAAAATTACCAAGTGAAATAATCTAATTTATAATTTTGTGCCACTAATCAATATATGTCACTTTTCTATAAACACAAATTTACTGTATAAAGATGTTAATTTTTCAACGTCGTAGTCATACAAAACATTAATGCTCAATATTAGTATTCTGAGATTAGCTTCAATATCAAAACATTCTATATAAGCGCAGAAAAATTGCAAGAAACAGAGTTTTAATACGATAGAACAGCGCCATAGAACGGAATCACACACAAAAGTGTATGTGTTTTGTACATAGGTTGGTTTGACCTAGTGTTTTTAGAAAGTAAGATAGACAGAATTCTAACAATAGTTGCTCAATTTCGCCAACGCTCACAAATTGGGCCTCCAAACACAAGTACACAAAATGTTTCTTTACTAATAAAAATAAATTTTTAAACGTTTCATTCTTGTTAGAGAAAAATAATATTAATTTCATCAGACCTCTACATGCTTCTGTATTGTCTCTACGTTAACTCTTAAGACATAATGAAGAAAGCGTTCGACATAATGTTTTGCACCAGATTGAGTGATTACAACACATATATTTAATAACACAATTTCCAAATAACTTGTATGAAAAATTCTGCTGTTTCTAAAAATTTTCAGATATTATGCAAAATAGATGGCGAATACACACACACCTACAAGCTGATAAGCACAGATATTTTCACTCGTACAGATTTTTATAAACAATATTATGCAATTCTGTGCTCGTGAATTGTCAAAATCTTGAGAAACGCAAATGTGAAAGTCGAACTTATTATAATAAATTGTTAAATATTCTTTTTTGTAAGAGGAATTCCTGGTTGAAGATGATACATCCAATGTGTCACCCAGAATCTACGAAAAGACCAAAAAAAAAAAAACAACTATTGGTCAATGGAAAAAAAACAGTCCTCGCCGACATCGCCTCAAAACAAGCCTCCACAGTATCAAGTAAGAGATTGAGTGTTGTTAAAATAAGTTGTCAAACCAAATAGGTTAAAGCAAAAATTAGTATCCCGATGGTAGAGACCTTTCCGAATTATAGACATACTTAGTCCAGTTAATATCCAAACTAAACGAAAATTAAACGTACATGCAGACCGAATTAAACCGACCACTGCTAAAAAAAAAATTGATCTTGAACCCGACAGAATTACAGATCAACCCATTGTCGTCAACGCCTCAACAAAAAACGACCAGCCAACAACTACCGCACAACAACCCCTTTATATAAACTCTTGAGATGAATTCATTTTAGCATGTCAGTTTTTAGTCGAAAGAAACACCCAAAAACTTAGCTTCATTCACCATTGTAATTTTATCCCCATTTAGGTGAATTTCCGGATCCAGGTGCAAACCATGCCTTTAGCAAAAGTAGATGCATTATGACTTCGCTGCGTTAAATGTAAAGCCATTGATCTTGAACCAATCATATATGTGATTTAGTAAGGTTTGCAGTTGTCTCTTGATAAAACTCATATTACTAGACTAGCAGGAGATCTGAAAGTCATCCACATACAGAGAGTGTTTCACACTAGAATAGAGACAGTTAGCTATGCTGCTAATGTTGGTTAGGACTAGAGTCACGCTCAAAATAAAACCTTGAAGAAAACCTTCTTGTGTGAATAGCCTAGATAAAGTGTTGCCCATCCTTACTTGAAATCTACGATTCTGTAAAAAGTTTTTTATAAACATTAGCAAATTATCCCGCAACCCGAATTGGTACAGATCACGTAGTATCCCATAACGCCAATAGCAATCATAGGCCTTCTCTATATCAAAAAACACAAACACTAAGTGCTGTCCTCTAACAAATGCTTCGAGTATGCATGTGTCAAGGTTTACTAAGTTATCAGTGGTTCTTCTGTTCCTACAAAAATCACTCTGATGTGGTGAAAAGTGTTCATTTTTCTCTAAGAGATACATCAGACGTCTGTTTACCATCCTCTCAGAGTTTACACAAGCAACTTGTAAAAGAGATTGGTCTGTAATTAGAGGAATCCTTGTGGTCTTTACCAGGCTTGGGAATGGGAATAATAATAGATAGCCTCAAAGAGTCAGGAAAAGTATGTTCTGTCCATATTCTGTTAAACAGACACAGGAAATTAAAAATGGAATTGTTTGACAGATTTTTAATCATGCTGTAATGGATTTTATCTGGGCCTACAGTACTATTCCACAAGCGAGAAATTCCTCACTATATGAAAAATGATAGTTTAAATATTGTTTTTCAATTTGGGCTTTACAAGCCTGAAAATTTCTTAAATACAAAATATTGCTAGATAAAGTAGAAAATGTTTCACCCAACGTAACAGCAATACCCTGTATATCGCTGATTATTGTGCCATTATTTTCCAGCATGGACAGAGAGTGAGAAGCATATTTTCCATTAATTTTATAAATTTTATCCCAGACTGCTTTTGAGCTAGTAAAAGATGTTATACTACAGGCATACTTCCTACAAGAATCCGTTTGGCTTTGCCTTCTAATTCTTCTGGCATTTGCGTTTGCTTTTTTTAAAAGCAACCAAATTTCTCGCAGTGGGGTATCTTCTGAATATACCCCATGCTTTCTTTTGGGCTTTAAACGCTGCCTCACAATTCTGATTCCACCATGGTTTCAAATGATTTGAATATCTTGTTGATGTCTTCCCCATTGTTTTTTCCGCTGCCTGAATAATAGTAGAAATGACAACTTCAACTGCATCATTGATATCAGCAGTATTGGCCATTTCCTCAGTGACGTTGGCCATAGAAGAAAAAACAGGCCAATCGGCAGTTTCCAATTTCCAATGTGGTAGACAGGCTGTTTCGCAGCTTTCTCTGCCTCGATATTTTAGAAATATTGAAAAGTGGTCACTGGGAAGTGAATTAGATCCAACCTCCCATGTAAACGCTGAAAATAGGTTCGGGGTTGCTAGTGATAAATCAATGGCAGTGAATGTTCTTGTTGGGGCATGGAAGTATGTCACTTCTCCAGTATTAAATAAATACAGTTGTTGGTTGCCTACAAATCTTTCAATGGTCCTGCCTCGCCAATTAATGTCGAAACTGTCCCACATAAGATTATGGCCATTGAAATCACCTAGTAAAAGAAACAAAGTAGGCAACTGTTCAACCAAAGCATCCAATTCATCCTCGTTCACTCTGACATATGGTGGCAAGTATATAGAACAAACTGTGACAGTTACTCCAATTAAAATTCTGACTGCCACTGCTTGCAAATCAGTTGTTATTTGTATCGGCAAGAATGGGATGTGATTAGAAACTACAATAGCCACACCTCCACTGGCACAGTTGTGGCTATCATCATCCTTGCGATAGAGATCAAATCCTTTTAAACTAGTTCTATCTCCAGGTTTTAGATGTGTTTCCTGAAGTGCCACACTAAGAGGTGAGGTAACGATGTCAAGTGTTTAATGTCAGAGAAGTTGTTGCAGAAACCACGACAGTTCCATTGGATTATTTAACAATCAATTATGTGTTTGAAACAGCAGTCTTCGCAAAAGTGTCCCTCTTCAATTTTACTGAGGATTTTCCTTTTAAAGGTGAGGGTGGTTGGGTCCCCTCCATATTATTCTCTTCATCAGAAATATCACAAAACTCACTCATGGATTGAGTCTCTGATCTCTTTGATTTAGAGACGGCTGCTTTCAATTTTTGTTTGTTCAGTGGGTTCTTATTAGCCTTTTTAGAACCCACATTTCTGGTTGTTACCCCTGTTTCAGTTACTGAAGTTTTTATCTTTGTGTTTGTCATTTCTTCTGCTTGTGTATGTGGGATCAGTAAACATCTTGCAAGGCGAGTAAGAGATTAACTTGGTAATACAAAAACATCTGTTTGAACTGCACATGTTTTTGTGAATTTCAAAACAGAAGCAAATGTTGTTTGTTTTAATGTTGTAGTTTGAGTGACTATACTGCAGGCTTCAGAGTATGGTATATTATTTGTGGTTTTTACCTGTTAAATCTCCTTTTCTCTCTGCCATGCAGGGCATTTCCTTGAGTAAAGTATGTTTTGCTTTATGGTTGCAATCGTATACCTGTCTAGCTATGACGATGCAACATACCAATTTTTATTCAAATCCAACAAGTCCTTCAGGGTGCATTATTTTTTTTTGCCATCCAGTGTATATACACAAAAATATGTGGTATATATCTAACTACTACTTTATATCAAAAATTACAAATTATTTCTAAAAATATACATGAAAAATTAAAATAGAATAAATAAAAAAAAAATAAATTTGTACTACTGTACTATTAAAAAAGTAAATCAGTGTATTTAATATTCTAGTCTTATGTTTTATTAATAACTTACAAATAGAAAAACTGCAAAGTATCAATTTATGCACATACATTTGTGTGCTAGCAGAATTATTTCACCAGACAGTTGGTATGAACAGCCCTGTCGCATCTAGTACATGCTTTTGTGGTTAGTTTTTCCTTTATTCTTTGAGCTGCGAACTACACACGTTTTCGCCAACCTGCCTGGTAGCTTGACGAGTACTACCAAACCTCAAAGTTTTTCAAGAAATAAAACTTTTGCTCCTCCATCCATTCCTTCGCCAGGCTTTCAACTACCGCCATGATAAAATTGATCTGAGAGAGTCCAGTGGAATGTTGCAGTGGCGCCACTTTCCTCCACTTCAGAAAATGTAGAAACTGCATCTACTTAGTGAAGATATTCGCATGATTCTCCATTGATTTATATCTAGCACTAGGATGCCATTTATCACTTGCTGCGCATACCTGTTAGTTTCCTTTAACCATAACGGAAAGTATAGACACAATGAAAATAAGATTGAATTACTCTTAGGACTTGGATGCATTGGTGAACTTGTTTCATTTCCCAACCGATCGAGCAAAAAGCTACAATACACTTATAATTATATGAACTTATGCACATACTTTGTGCTAACAGCGATGCTTTACAAGACAATTGGCATGAACACTCGTTTCATTGCTTGCAAACTTTTTTTCTTGTCGTCTTGTGTTTAGATTGTTACACATGCCTGTGTTACTTTCACTTACCACATGGGACATCAGAAAGAGATTCACTGACAAAATAAGTAAGCTATATAAGGCAGTAAGTAATTGTGAGTGAGGAAGAACATTCCAATTCTATAAATTCATACAGTCTACTTATTATGTAGAAGAAATAGGAAGTGGAGAGTTCATTCAATTAGTTCAAAACACTAATATCATGTTGTAAAAAATAATTCTTTTATTTATTTTTCTTAATTATTTCTTAATTATTCTTAAAAGAAAAATTCATTGACTAGAAATGCTGCTTGAATCATTTATAGAAAAGGCCACCAATAGCTGTCTGACAACAGTATATTCCAAGTAGTTGTGTAATAATTGTTGTTAATAGATATTTCTTGATGAGGAGTGTAATGGTGTTAGAATATTTTGTTTGCATGATCCAAAATAGGCTGGAATTTTGCTCCTAAATTATAACTTGATTCTCTACGGCCTTGCAACTTAGTAGTTTTTACATTTTGAAATAATTGTCGACAAATGAATTATATCACCTTCGTCATTTTCATCGTTACTTTCTGATGATGACAGGTTTGCAATTTGACAGAATGCATGTAATGGAGTTTCCTCCTAAATACATTAATTTCTATGCAGTTTAATGTATTAAACTGTATAGAAATTATAGTTTATAATGATTTTATTACTGTTTTGTGACTTTCTTTTAATATCACCGCAAACCCAGGTTGAGAAATGCTGTCATAAATAAATAATTTGACATTTAATATAAATACTTAGTTGTATAGGGTTTAGAAACTGATGAGTGGAATGTCAGTAATTATAAATAAATGAAAATATTTTATTAGTTCATTATAATCAGTTTTGTTTATTAATTTAATAGTTACAACTGACTAATAGAAAAAAAGCCTGTGCAGAAGAAAAGCATATTAAAACACCGATAAATTCCTTCGTGTAATGGAATAAAATGTACTGAAAAAGTTTTTGTCAGAGATGGCCCCACTTACCAAACACAGAAGTCAGTAAGTTGATCAACCAGAGGTGGAAACGCCTCTCGAAAGATGAGCGTCAGCCTTTTATACAAAAAGCTAAACAATTGCATGAAGTGCATAAACAGAATTATCCGAATTATCGTTACTGCGCAGCAAAGTCCAAGTCGAACAGTAGTTAGCCTACCCTGCCTGCAGAAGCTTCTTGTTCCCCATTCCAGAGGGCTAACATCACCCTGCAATGTAATGAACACATGTTCATTCCACAAGTGCATCAGGCAGAGGAGGCAGACTCGTATGAATTTCTGAATACATTTCACATCCCAGATAACTGGAAATCTGTAATAGACAGCATGGATATTTTCAAATTCATAATTAACTTGTAAACCTATTAAAACTACACTTTACCAACAATTCATTTGACCGAAAACGTAAGATTATGTTAATTTTTATTAGTTGTAAAAATTGGAGGTTGTTAAGCTAGCAATCGTAAGCAAAATTTATTAACTACAATAATATAATGAAATAAAAATACATAAATAATTAAAATGTTTATATAATAATAATTTAAATGATTTAAAAGTAAAATAAAGTTCCCAATTTTAATTTTATCTTATTAATTTTATATTATATTCATGGCTAATTTTAGTTTTGTACAAGTTTTATTTCTTTTTAATTTCGAGTAGGTGTAAATTGGAGAAGTTTTATGTTAAAATACTCACTTGCATATAAAACTGTATTGTTATGAAGCTATTTGTTGTTAAATTGATAATTGCTGTGCTGAGATTTGATTGTATGTATGTATATATATATCGTAGAACATCGTAGAACTTTAAAGAAACGAACTAAGGGACTTGACAACATCGCCAAACTTATAAGTGTTAGATGTCCTTGTTTATTAACAACTCCTCAACGATAGTGCTCGCAAGAAGAGTGTGAGATCTCGTCCTGTTTTTAAAGATTGATATCCCCGTTTAGTTAGTTTCGGTTTCGTTTTCTTACTTGTTGTTTGCAGTAAACTGCCTTGTGATTTATGTCCTTAATAATAACTTTAATAAAGTATTTTGAAGACATTGCTTGCTGGTATGTATAATTTGTCATCCTATCCTGCGCTGTGAACGGACGAATTATCATTGGCTTATCGTTAAAAGTTAAATGATAAAAGACCTTAACCCTAACATTACTTACGTATTGTTGACACTGGACTTGGTGTGAATGAAGTTTGTCTAATCCTTCATTTTTCGTGTCTTTTTCCTTCTCTGGCACAAGTCAAAACCGCAGCTTTGACGTTTGCCACGCCTTCTGGCGTGTGCAGGCTCTCTCATTTCAGCCAAAAGTTTGCGCGCATTTTTTGCGGCTTTTCGGTTTGTGGCAGTACAAAAATCATTTTACTAACATGAAACTAAATAAACCATACTTTCTTTCTTGATCTGAAAATCATTTTCTCCAAATTTTAAAGATTTGGAGCAGGGGCCAAAGCAGTGTGTTGGGAACGTTATGTTGCCCCTCAACTACCAGGATCCTCCTTTCCGGCATATGGGACACCACGCATGGCAAACACGTGGGTGGGCATTCAGATCCCAGGGATGGTAAAGAAGAGTTACTAAACCATTTCTGAGAGGTCCCCTCACCACAGACAGGAACCCACAGAGGGGACGATATGATTTCAACATCGGAGAAAATTGGAGGAGAAGACCGCGTTGTGGAAATTGACGAAGCAAAATTTGGAAAATGAAAATACAACAGAGGAAGAATAATTCCAGGCCAGTGGATTTTTGGAGGTATTGAGCAGGAGTCTAAACGTGCTTTCCTTGTCCCTGTGGAATCTCGAGACAGCACGACACTACTTAATGTGTTGAAGGAGTGGGTTCTTCTGGGGACAACAGTTATTAGTGACTGTTGAAGGGCCTACGATTGTCTCCAAAATGAAGGCTATGGCCATTTAACAGTTAATCACACTTATAACTTCGTTGATCCTCAAACAGGCTCCCATACTGACCCAATTGAAAGATTGTGGCACACGGTCAGGTCAAACGTTCCCGTCAGCAGTCAACGAGAAGACCACATGATTGGATATTTAGCAGAACACCTTTTTAAATCAAAATATTCAAACTTAAATCAGCGTTTCCACCATGTGTTGCTTGCCGCTGCGAAGCTTTATCTGCCGGACTATTAGCTCCCGAGCAACTATTTACAAACAGCCATTTTCAAAGCTATCCTTTCGAAATAAAAACTCATAATTTTGTTTTTGTAATTTCAAATAGTTTCCTTTTATATTGTTTTCCTATTCTGAGTATTTTTTATTATTTTAGTTTATATTGAAATATGTAACAATAAATGTTTTGTTTTCCTTAATGCTGTGTTTGTATTCTATTCTTAAATGTTTAAACTAACTGTTATACAAATTTTTAATTTCTTCCCTAATGAAATAAGTAATACATTTAAAAATTTTTATGTATTAATTAAACTGTATAATTACCGAAACTAACTGACAATAAATATCTAAGTAGGCTAACATAACGCTGAATGATAAATTTAAACTACAATGTTCACATTAAACACTTCCTGATATGACCAGAGTTATTGGTACTGTACATCTAAGAAATTATGTGTAATTATCTTAAAAATACAGCAAAGCAAAACAATAACTTATAAGGTCTGTATAGACCCAAAGATTACATTCAGAATAGTTATTTCGAAATGAGCTCCTAATTATAAGATACAAACAGTATAAATAGATATTATTGAATAATTTACGCTATTATTTATTATGATTCTGTGTCTGCCTATTATCTACAAAAGTATCAACAGATTGTGTTACGTTAAGCAACTTTCCTTAGCCGTATAGACTACTATTACAACTATTACTTCTTTCCATCTTCTAATTTTTCTCCTTGGCGTTAAGAGGAAACATCTGCAGTTACAGTATTTTGAAACATTTTAATGATTGAACCTTGATAATTCTATATTGAGAAAATAAAACACTGAAGTTAATTTATAAATAACATATTACATATATAACATTATCTTTTTGATAATTTTTGTGGATAATCTTTTCATCAGTTCAGATTTGAAAAAATTAAAATCTTCGTATCAATTCAAAAATGTCGATTATAACTAATATCAACACAAAGAAAGTTATCTGCTTTATTTCAGTTAATCTAAAAGCAGTTTTTCTCAACCAAGCCCGTTATTAATTAAATAATACAAGACTGGACATCTTACATACAGTAATTTATACTGTATAATACTGTCATATAACTTTAGATTTTAAAATCAGACAGATTAGTTATATAAAACATATATGTTTGTAAATTTAGATATTAAATTTAAGCATTAATTATTAAAAGCATTTAATCTGAATTTTAAAGTAACTCAATTACTATTTCATTTGTTCAGTTTTTACAAAGTTAAAATAGAAAAATAAATCATTGTTGTCAAATATTAACTTGGAATTTCGATATACTGTAGAACGTTACGATGTTACGGAAGCGTAAGTATCAAACGTTGTCAAACTGTAGACCGCAAGCTGTTCCACGTGACAAAAGAGTTAATCACGTGTTAATAAGTAGTTTGCTCTATCACGTGATTAGTGCAAAGAGAACGGATTCTTCCGTGAGAAGAAAAGCTACACAGAAACGCGTCAGAGACCTAGTCACGTGACATAGTAACATTAAAATAGGGTCACGTAACACAGTTTGTGTGGATCCACCGTCCAGTGTACACCTCCACGACGATGGCAAGCTTAAGCAATGGCATCTCGAACGAGGAACAATCGGTAAGTAGTGCTATAATTTTTCGTTTATAGCACTGTGTATACAGGTCGCCCGAAAAATGTTGTGTTTTCTGGATTTATATTAAATATACATTCTTTTAATATAATATAATTTTAAAAATTCATATTCTCTTAATCTGCACAATTACAGTTAACATTTTTGTTTTCCGATCGGTACTTCAAAAGTTACGGGCGTCTGTAATTTTTGTTTGGGTTGCATCGAGCCCCATAAACACCATCGATTAATTTTAAAGACGGTTTTAGACAGCTATTACTACCATCTAAGTTGTGTATAAATTTTGTTCGGTTATCTCTTACGGTTATTGAAATATTAATAAATAAAATATTTACCGTTAACAAAGAGCTACTCTGCACCACATGGTAGTTAGCCGATCGGCGTGGATATAGCCGTTCGGCGTCAGTCTTGCATAGAAGCAGGTAATTGTTTTTCCGGTTCCGTTCTTCGGTGGAAGCTTTAGACTAGCTTCCCCTATCTGTTCGGTTAGCACAGTCTGATTCGAATCGGCATGTTTACAACCAGACGTTTAGCCGTTTGGCATTCTGCTGTTCTTTCGGTAACAAATCGGTTCCACGTAAAATTAACTGTTACACATGTTTATTGTACTATTTACTAAAGGCTCAATGTCGATTGAGGCCAGAAATATTGTTAGTGTTAAAGTTATTCACTATACGCCGAATGGCGAATTCGAGCCAAACGACTATTGTGGTATTAATATTGGTAAAGAACGTTTTAACATCACTTCTCGATAACAATGGAATCTCATGAACCACCTGAGGAAGTGGAACAAGTAACCGTACCAGCTACACCTTCGGTATCGGCCATACCAAGTCCTTTGGTCAGTATACAAAATCTTAAAGACAAGATTCTGGGAGAAGCCAGTCAACACCTGAAGATGGTAATAGATCTTCTCCCCACAAAATACAAATCCTCACTAAACACCAAGGAATGAAAGGAGGTGAAAGACCGGGCACTACAGCTACATAGTTGTGTTTGCCAAATGTTTGGGATTCTGCGCAAAATGAGGGCCAAGCTAGAGGCCACTCCCGCACAGATCCTAGTCCAAGAACCACCCTCAACGAGGAAAACCTATGCACAAGTGGCCAGCGCTAATGTCGACATTAGACCAAGTCGCACAACGAGAACCATATCGGAATCGCTTCACACAAAAGTGCAGACTGAGGGCACTGAAGGAACCCACGCCGTCCTTCTGTACCCACAAGCCGTGGAGGAAAGACAAAAAAATCTATATGAACAAGGTTACATCAGAAATAATAAAAGAAATTAAACCTCACAAGCTAAAGATAACAGTTAAGGCTGTTCGTAGAATCAAGGCTGATGGAGTGTGTGTAAGGGTTGGCAGCGAGGGGGACAGCAGAGTACTAAAGGAAGCGATAGATGCCATACCAAATATACAATCAAAAATTAACTACAAGATATCAGAGGGCAGAAAGCCCAGAGTGATATTGTTAAACGTCCCAAATGCCATCACAGAAAAAGATATAATCAGCGTAATGGCTAAACAAAACGACATATGGGAAAACAAGACAACGGATGAAATAATAAAATCATGTAAAATACGCACTATTCTCAAAACCGGCAGTTAAAGAGAACTGCCAAAACGTTGTCCTATCAGTCTCTCCGGCAATCCGAAACATCCTAATTCACCACAGACATATATCAATGTCGTGGTTTACAAGATACGTAGATGACTTTATACGACTTATCTGGTGCTACCAGTGCTGTGGTTTCGATCATTATGCACAGGACTGCACAAGTGATAAAAAATGTAGCCACTGCACAAAAGACCACAGCTACAAAGACTGCAATTGCCGGCAGAAGAACCCCATCTGTATAAACTGTAAAAAAGCCAACGAAAGCTTACCTGATAACAAACAAAGACCGGTAAATCACAACGCTTTCAGTAACAACTGCCCAATACTACAACGGCTGAAGCAACAAAACATAAACAGAACCGATTATGGCCTATAACCATCAAGAGAATGTTACTCAGGAAACCCAAACAGACAGCAACCAGGTCAACAACAATACAACATGCACCAGCCATACGACAACAATCAAGATCCTCCAGCTAAACGCCCAAAAGAGCAAAGCTGCATGTTCGCTATTGATAAAGACGGCAAGCAAAATAGAAAGTGATATTATAATCATCCAAGAGCTGTACACGATAGACAATAAGATCGTCCGATTTGGTAATTGGCAGGTCCTTGCAGGCCACTCCACCTATAGGCCGAAATGCGGTATTATAGTCTGTAACCCAGAGATCTGGACATAGCCCTCATTCCTCAAATCAGCTCAGAAAATATCTGTGTCGCTATCATGCAGCAGCCAAGTCCATTATATATCATTAGTGTTTACCCCAAGGGGTAAACACTAATGACCAAGGGTTCTCTCTAAAAGTTGGACCCTTCCATAAAGGTCCCGTTCGTCCAAGATCTCTCTCCAATTCACACAGCCAGATTGACCAGAAACTGGCTGGAACGTCAAAACAACATCGACATCTTAAACTGGCCAGGAAGGGGAGCTGATCTAAACCCAATTGAACATCTGTGGGAGGAGATAGCAAGGGAGCCATTTAATGCTTCCACACCGAACAAACTCCGGGAAGCCCTTTGTCAGAGATGGGAAAGATTTAGCAGCACAAACATTTGACAAAAGCTGGTAAATAGCATGCCAGACAAAATGAGAATGGTAATTGACAACGCCTGCTTTTGGACGAAGTATTAAAGATCTTCGCAACGTTGCTTTAAATGTTGATTTTCTTCTTCGGCAATGAATCATTCACGACCTTTTCCCTTTTTTGGTAAAATCATTCCTCTTTCAATATTCTGTTTGCAGATATTAGTAACTGTTTGTCTATTAAATTTAAACATTTTTGTTATCTCTTCGACTGTTTTCCCTTTTTCTCTACAGCCTAATTAAATGCAATATTTGTGTATGAAGTTTTATTGTATATATTAGTATATTATTAGTATTAGTTGAAATTCTTAAAACAAATAAAAAGTATAATTATAACTAAATCATAGACTGATCATTAAAAAACGCACTTCTTTCTTCAAAGGATAACTATCCTGAAAAGAAAGCATAACCAAAGTTGCCATAAAATACTCTATTACATCCATGAGATGTGGATTAAGAACTCATCTTTTCATCAAACTCAGAAAAGATCATATCCAAAATATAAGAAACTTGGTCAATCCAATTATGCTTACTAGAATGAGTTTGCATTTTTTGATATAACATTTTAAACAAATCTGATGGTAACAAATCAGTCTCTTTTGTAGTAAAGTTAATCATTCTTGAAAATGCACTTAATATAAATTTATTTAGATTTAAGAAACCATTGAGTAGCTCCCTAAATATGTTTTTTTTGTTTGCTTGATATTTAGTAAGTTTATAAATGAGAATAACTGAATTATAGGCTTTATTAAACTTCTAATTTGATATGATTTCAATATTTTTATTGGATACTAAGACCATAATTAATTTCAACTATACAGAAAAATTTGGCAATATATCAAAGGAACTGATAAAAGTTCTTATGAAAAAGAACAGATTTTGAAATAAAATGCATATAAGATTGAATTCTTTATCTTTATTTGATAATTCTTATAACGTTTTTCAATATTTCATGTCTATGTTTGAAACAAGAAATAAATGAACAACACAATAAGTAAATCATTTAACATATACTTTTAAAATAAATCGTTTATAAATAATTACTTTTATATATAAAACACTTTGTTAAATTTTTTATGTAAAAATATCTGTAAAAATGGCCTCGATACACACAGGTATCTTGTCATTCAACGGCACCTTCGCTACATAAATATTGGGCAAGTTTGTCACGTAAGGGTGCGACTAGGGGGACACGAATTTAGTAGCGAGTGATATAGTTCTCACAAAGGAAAACAATGCACAAGTGAAAAGCAAGATTTCTCACTGGCAAGAGCAAATTTCTGGCTCTAGCACATATCTGACAAGGTTTGATATTTCTTGCGTCCTGCCAGTTCTTGCTAAACAGTGTGCATGCACCTTTGAAAAAAGTACAAAATGGCTTCTTCCAGTGAGCAAGATGGCGGACCAGCTGTAAAAGAAAAATTAATAAGTAATGAGTATGTACACCCAGAAATATGAGATAAGCATCTTCCCGATCACAGAAATCGAACATAATATATACAAAATGGAATGAAATAGTGGAAGAGACTCAATTAGATGGTAAAATAGAAAAAAATAGAGAATAAAAATTCTGTAGTGTGTATAATCTGTTTAATATATGTTCAGAATTACTTCATTATATCGCGTTGTCAGATATACCGTGCTTTTCTTTATCTTTGGGGATATGCAATATAACTAGAAGCTCTTGTAATTGATGTCAAAACATAAAATTAATAATTTATTTCTGAGTTAAATTATACAGTAGTTGTTAATAAATTAGTTTTTATATTTGCAGTATCCAGATGCAAGAAGTTGTGGAAAAATCTGTGTGATCAGTTCAGAGGTATCCACAACAGCTTGCCAAGAAGTGGAAGTGGCTTAGAAGCCAAAAAGCCTAAATGGTTATTCTCTTCACAGTTACAGTTTTTAGCTGATTGGTAGTAACTAGAGAGTAAGAATCTTCACATTAATATTTTAAAATAATGATAGAAAACCACTAATAAAATAAAATTTATTTCAGGTACAAGTAGAACATTTCATATAATATTGATAGTATTATTATACTTATCTTCCAGAACACATTCAACAGTTGCAGAAACAGAAACAAACGAAAATACACAACCAACTGTATCAGAAGTATGTATTACTTTTGTATTTTTGTAATCTTTAAAATTATTTTTATTGTTGTATTTTTAAATCTGAAATACTTCAGAATTTAGAAAATATCACTGGTTCTGAATCAGCTGTATGTGATGTTGTAAATATTAAAGAAATTTTACCATCCACATCACATCCAAAGAAGAGGAAAAGCTTCATCAGAACAATTACTAAAAGAAATTAGTAATGTAAATAGTTGAAAATATATTTTTTTATAAATTTTTGTCAAACATGTATAAATTACAATTCAGAACATTAAAAATTTATTTCTTTGCAGAAAACTGAATGACTGTCAAGCAAGTCCCTTTGCACTATATCTTGACAGTTTCTTGATGCAAGTGCCATCAAAAAAAAAGACAACACTGCAAAGGAACACTTATAGATGTAGTTAACAGTTTTATTGATGTAGAAAAAAAGTGATGTTTATTAATTAGTTAAACAATTTTGTTTATTTATTTTTCAATATATATTAGTCCATTGTCAAGATACATTCCCTTCTAAAATGAAATATATGGCAAATTTGTCTCTGATGTCTCCAGCCAATTTTAAAATATTGCATGATACATTTTGTTTGAATGGCTTCTGTTGCTCACACAATTCATTCGTGCGCCATGAACCGTTGCAAAATACAGCATAAGGATCTAAATAATCTCTGTATCCTTCTGGGCAATATGCTGCTTCATCTAGAAGACATTATGGAGGAATGTGTCCCGGAGAGATGTGACATCAATGCTTTAGTAGGGTATTCCTCAGAAGAATGGGAGAACGACGAATCCTTCAAATTCCACATGCTCTCGTCAGGAGTTTCCTGACGAGTTAGAAGATGAGGTGTATCTCGAGGTTCTGCCACCAGAACAACCTTTCCATCAATTTTTCCCTTCCTAGGGCAATCTGGCCCCAAGCATGTTCCTTCTGATTCTCATATCGAGTTTATTGAGGCTGTAATTGAAAGCCTGGCAGGAGAATCGATGGCGGAGCAAAAAGCTCTATTTCCTGAAAAACCCCGAGGTCTGGTAGGACTGATCAAGCTACCAGGAAAATTGGCTTATCAGTGTATTGTCTGTAGCTCAAAAAACAAAAGAAAAACTACTACAAAAGCATGCAGCAGATATGGTAGGGGTGTTCATGCCAACTGCCTGGTCAAACATTGCTGCTAGCACACAAACGTAGATGCATAAATTGATATAATTCTGCTTTAGCTTTATATGTGGATAAATTTTGCAAAATGTACAAAATTAATAATCTCTTTCTTACAGATATCATCATATGTTCACTACTTCACTTTTTCCTGAAGCATATCTGCTGGCAGAGAAGGTAGGTGGTGGATAGCTTGAAACAATAATCTGATATATTCATTATTTTTATATGCATNTTCTAGTCTTATGTTTTATTAATAACTTACAAATAGAAAAACTGCAAAGTATCAATTTATGCACATACATTTGTGTGCTAGCAGAATTATTTCACCAGACAGTTGGTATGAACAGCCCTGTTGCATCTAGTACATGCTTTTGTTGTAGTTTTTCCTTTATTCTTTGAGCTGCGAACTACACACGTTTTCGCCAACCTGCCTGGTAGCTTGACGAGTACTACCAAACCTCAGGGTTTTTCGGGAAATAAAATTTTCGCTCCTCCATCCATTCCTTCGCCAGGCTTTCAATTACCGCCATGATAAAATCGATCTGAGAGAGTCCAGTGCAATGTTGCAGTGGCGCCACTTTCCTCCACTTCAGAAAATGTGGGAACTGCATCTACTTAGTGAGGATATTCGCATGATTCTCCATTGGTTTATATCTAGCACTAGGATGCCATTTATCACTTGCTGCGCATACCTGTTAGTTTCCTTTAACCATAACGGAAAGTATAGACACAACGAAAATAAGATTAAATTACTCTTAGGACTTGGATGCATTGGTGAACTTGTTTCATTTCCGAACCGATCGGGCAAATAGCTACAATACAGTTATAATTATATGAACTTATGCACATACTTCATGCTAACAGCGATGCTTTACAAGACAATTGGCATGAACACTCGTTTCATTGCTTGCAAACTTTTTTTCTTGTCGTCTTGTGTTTAGATTGCTACACATGCCTCTGTTACTTTCACTTACCACATGGGACATCAGAGAAAGAGTCACTGACGAAATAAGTAAGCTATATAAGGCAGTAAGTAATTGTGAGTGAGGAAGAACATTCCAATTCTATAAATTCATACAGTCTACTTATTATGTAGAAGAAATAGGAAGTGGAGAGTTCATTCAATTAGTTCAAAACACTAATATCATGTTGTAAAAAATAATTCTTTTATTTATTTTTCTTAATTATTTCTTAATTATTCTTAAAAGAAAAATTCATTGACTAGAAATGCTGCTTGAATCATTTATAGAAAAGGCCACCAATAGCTGTCTGACAACAGTATATTCCAAGTAGTTGTGTAATAATTGTTGTTAATAGATATTTCTTGATGAGGAGTGTAATGGTGTTAGAATATTTTGTTTGCATGATCCAAAATAGGCTGGAATTTTGCTCCTGGATTATAACTTGATTCTCTATGGCCTTGCAACTTAGTAGTTTTTACATTTTGAAATAATTGTCGACAAATGAATTGTATCACCTTCGTCATTTTCATCGTTACTTTCTGATGATGACAGGTTTGCAATTTGACAGAATGCATGTAATGGAGTTTCCTCCTAAATACATTAATTTCTATGCAGTTTAATGTATTAAACTGTATAGAAATTATAGTTTATAATGATTTTATTACTGTTTTGTGACTTTCTTTTAATATCACCGCAAACCCAGGTTGAGAAATGCTGTCATAAATAAATAATTTGACATTTAATATAAATACTTAGTTGTATAGGGTTTAGAAACTGATGAGTGGAATGTCAGTAATTATAAATAAATGAAAATATTTTATTAGTTCATTATAATCAGTTTTGTTTATTAATTTAATAGTTACAACTGACTAATAGAAAAAAAGCCTGTGCAGAAGAAAAGCATATTAAAACACCGATAAATTCCTTCGTGTAATGGAATAAAATGTACTGAAAAAGTTTTTGTCAGAGATGGCCCCACTTACCAAACACAGAAGTCAGTAAGTTGATCAACCAGAGGTGGAAACGCCTCTCGAAAGATGAGCGTCAGCCTTTTATACAAAAAGCTAAACAATTGCATGAAGTGCATAAACAGAATTATCCGAATTATCGTTACTGCGCAGCAAAGTCCAAGTCGAACAGTAGTTAGCCTACCCTGCCTGCAGAAGCTTCTTGTTCCCCATTCCAGAGGGCTAACATCACCCTGCAATGTAATGAACACATGTTCATTCCACAAGTGCATCAGGCAGAGGAGGCAGACTCGTATGAATTTCTGAATACATTTCACATCCCAGATAACTGGAAATCTGTAATAGACAGCATGGATATTTTCAAATTCATAATTAACTTGTAAACCTATTAAAACTACACTTTACCAACAATTCATTTGACCGAAAACGTAAGATTATGTTAATTTTTATTAGTTGTAAAAATTGGAGGTTGTTAAGCTAGCAATCGTAAGCAAAATTTATTAACTACAATAATATAATGAAATAAAAATACATAAATAATTAAAATGTTTATATAATAATAATTTAAATGATTTAAAAGTAAAATAAAGTTCCCAATTTTAATTTTATCTTATTAATTTTATATTATATTCATGGCTAATTTTAGTTTTGTACAAGTTTTATTTCTTTTTAATTTCGAGTAGGTGTAAATTGGAGAAGTTTTATGTTAAAATACTCACTTGCATATAAAACTGTATTGTTATGAAGCTATTTGTTGTTAAATTGATAATTGCTGTGCTGAGATTTGATTGTATGTATGTATATATATATCGTAGAACATCATAGAACTTTAAAGAAACGAACTAAAGGAATTGACAACATCGCCAAACTTATAAGTGTTAGACGTCCGTGTTTATTAACAACTCCTCAACGATAGTGCTCGCAAGAAGAGTGTGAGATCTCGTCCTGTTTTTAAAGATTGATATCCCCGTTTAGTTAGTTTCGGTTTCGTTTCCTTACTTGTTGTTTGCAGTAAACTGCCTTGTGATTTATGTCCTTAATAATAACTTTAATAAAGTATTTTGAAGACATTGCTTGCTGGTATGTATAATTTGTCATCCTATCCTGCGCTGTGAACAAACGAATTATCATTGGCTTATCGTTAAAAGTTAAATGATAAAAGACCTTAACCCTAACATTACTTACGTATTGTTGACACTGGACTTGGTGTGAATGAAGTTTGTCTAATCCTTCATTTTTCGTGTCTTTTTCCTTCTCTGGCACAAGTCAAAACCGCAGCTTTGACGTTTGCCACGCCTTCTGGCATGTGCAGGCTCTCTCATTTCAGCCAAAAGTTTGCGCGCATTTTTTGCAGCTTTTCGGTTTGTGGCAGCACAAAAACCATTTTACTAACACGAAACTAAATAAACCATACTTTCTTTCTTGATCTGAAAATCATTTTCTCCAAATTATAAAGATTTGGAGCAGGGGCCAAAGCAGTGTGTTGGGAACGTTATGTTGCCCCTCAACTACCAGGATCCTCCTTTCCGGCATATGGGACACCACGCATGGCAAACACGTGGGTGGGCATTCAGATCCCAGGGATGGTAAAGAAGAGTTACTAAACCATTTCTGAGAGGTCCCCTCACCACAGACAGGAACCCACAGAGGGGACGATATGATTTCAACATCGGAGAAAATTGGAGGAGAAGACCGCGTTGTGGAAATTGACGAAGCAAAATTTGGAAAATGAAAATACAACAGAGGAAGAATAATTCCAGGCCAGTGGATTTTTGGAGGTATTGAGCAGGAGTCTAAACGTGCTTTCCTTGTCCCTGTGGAATCTCGAGACAGCACGACACTACTTAATGTGTTGAAGGAGTGGGTTCTTCTGGGGACAACAGTTATTAGTGACTGTTGAAGGGCCTACGATTGTCTCCAAAATGAAGGCTATGGCCATTTAACAGTTAATCACACTTATAACTTCGTTGATCCTCAAACAGGCTCCCATACTGACCCAATTGAAAGATTGTGGCACACGGTCAGGTCAAACGTTCCCGTCAGCAGTCAACGAGAAGACCACATGATTGGATATTTAGCAGAACACCTTTTTAAATCAAAATATTCAAACTTAAATCAGCGTTTCCACCATGTGTTGCTTGCCGCTGCGAAGCTTTATCTGCCGGACTATTAGCTCCCGAGCAACTATTTACAAACAGCCATTTTCAAAGCTATCCTTTCGAAATAAAAACTCATAATTTTGTTTTTGTAATTTCAAATAGTTTCCTTTTATATTGTTTTCCTATTCTGAGTATTTTTTATTATTTTAGTTTATATTGAAATATGTAACAATAAATGTTTTGTTTTCCTTAATGCTGTGTTTGTATTCTATTCTTAAATGTTTAAACTAACTGTTATACAAATTTTTAATTTCTTCCCTAATGAAATAAGTAATACATTTAAAAATTTTTATGTATTAATTAAACTGTATAATTACCGAAACTAACTGACAATAAATATCTAAGTAGGCTAACATAACGCTGAATGATAAATTTAAACTACAATGTTCACATTAAACACTTCCTGATATGACCAGAGTTATTGGTACTGTACATCTAAGAAATTATGTGTAATTATCTTAAAAATACAGCAAAGCAAAACAATAACTTATAAGGTCTGTATAGACCCAAAGATTACATTCAGAATAGTTATTTCGAAATGAGCTCCTAATTATAAGATACAAACAGTATAAATAGATATTATTGAATAATTTACGCTATTATTTATTATGATTCTGTGTCTGCCTATTATCTACAAAAGTATCAACAGATTGTGTTACGTTAAGCAACTTTCCTTAGCCGTATAGACTACTATTACAACTATTACTTCTTTCCATCTTCTAATTTTTCTCCTTGGCGTTAAGAGGAAACATCTGCAGTTACAGTATTTTGAAACATTTTAATGATTGAACCTTGATAATTCTATATTGAGAAAATAAAACACTGAAGTTAATTTATAAATAACATATTACATATATAACATTATCTTTTTGATAATTTTTGTGGATAATCTTTTCATCAGTTCAGATTTGAAAAAATTAAAATCTTCGTATCAATTCAAAAATGTTGATTATAACTAATGTCAACGCAAAGAAAGTTATCTGCTTTATTTCAGTTAATCTAAAAGCAGTTTTTCTCAACCAAGCCCGTTATTAATTAAATAATACAAAACTGGACATCTTACATACAGTAATTTATACTGTATAATACTGTCATATAACTTTAGATTTTAAAATCAGACAGATTAGTTATATAAAACATATATGTTTGTAAATTTAGATATTAAATTTAAGCATTAATTATTAAAAGCATTTAATCTGAATTTTAAAGTAACTCAATTACTATTTCATTTGTTCAGTTTTTACAAAGTTAAAATAGAAAAATAAATCATTGTTGTCAAATATTAACTTGGAATTTCGATATACTGTAGAACGTTACGATGTTACGGAAGCGTAAGTATCAAACGTTGTCAAACTGTAGACCGCGAGCTGTTCGACATGACAAAAGAGTTAATCACGTGTTAATAAGTAGTTTGCTCTATCACGTGATTAGTGCAAAGAGAACGGATTCTTCCGTGAGAAGAAAAGCTACACAGAAACGCGTCAGAGACCTAGTCACGTGACATAGTAACATTAAAATAGGGTCACGTAACACAGTTTGTGTGGATCCACCGTCCAGTGTACACCTCCACGACGATGGCAAGCTTAAGCAATGGCATCTCGAACGAGGAACAATCGGTAAGTAGTGCTATAATTTTTCGTTTATAGCACTGTGTATACAGGTCGCCCGAAAAATGTTGTGTTTTCTGGATTTATATTAAATATACATTCTTTTAATATAATATAATTTTAAAAATTCATATTCTCTTAATCTGCACAATTACAGTTAACATTTTTGTTTTCCGATCGGTACTTCAAAAGTTACGGGCGTCTGTAATTTTTGTTTGGGTTGCATCGAGCCCCATAAACACCATCGATTAATTTTAAAGACGGTTTTAGACAGCTATTACTACCATCTAAGTTGTGTATAAATTTTGTTCGGTTATCTCTTACGGTTATTGAAATATTAATAAATAAAATATTTACCGTTAACAAAGAGCTACTCTGCACCACATGGTAGTTAGCCGATCGGCGTGGATATAGCCGTTCGGCGTCAGTCTTGCATAGAAGCAGGTAATTGTTTTTCCGGTTCCGTTCTTCGGTGGAAGCTTTAGACTAGCTTCCCCTATCTGTTCGGTTAGCACAGTCTGATTCGAATCGGCATGTTTACAACCAGACGTTTAGCCGTTTGGCATTCTGCTGTTCTTTCGGTAACAAATCGGTTCCACGTAAAATTAACTGTTACACATGTTTATTGTACTATTTACTAAAGGCTCAATGTCGATTGAGGCCAGAAATATTGTTAGTGTTAAAGTTATTCACTATACGCCGAATGGCGAATTCGAGCCAAACGACTATTGTGGTATTAATATTGGTAAAGAACGTTTTAACATCACTTCTCGATAACAATGGAATCTCATGAACCACCTGAGGAAGTGGAACAAGTAACCGTACCAGCTACACCTTCGGTATCGGCCATACCAAGTCCTTTGGTCAGTATACAAAATCTTAAAGACAAGATTCTGGGAGAAGCCAGTCAACACCTGAAGATGGTAATAGATCTTCTCCCCACAAAATACAAATCCTCACTAAACACCAAGGAATGAAAGGAGGTGAAAGACCGGGCACTACAGCTACATAGTTGTGTTTGCCAAATGTTTGGGATTCTGCGCAAAATGAGGGCCAAGCTAGAGGCCACTCCCGCACAGATCCTAGTCCAAGAACCACCCTCAACGAGGAAAACCTATGCACAAGTGGCCAGCGCTAATGTCGACATTAGACCAAGTCGCACAACGAGAACCATATCGGAATCGCTTCACACAAAAGTGCAGACTGAGGGCACTGAAGGAACCCACGCCGTCCTTCTGTACCCACAAGCCGTGGAGGAAAGACAAAAAAATCTATATGAACAAGGTTACATCAGAAATAATAAAAGAAATTAAACCTCACAAGCTAAAGATAACAGTTAAGGCTGTTCGTAGAATCAAGGCTGATGGAGTGTGTGTAAGGGTTGGCAGCGAGGGGGACAGCAGAGTACTAAAGGAAGCGATAGATGCCATACCAAATATACAATCAAAAATTAACTACAAGATATCAGAGGGCAGAAAGCCCAGAGTGATATTGTTAAACGTCCCAAATGCCATCACAGAAAAAGATATAATCAGCATAATGGCTAAACAAAACGACATATGGGAAAACAAGACAACGGATGAAATAATAAAATCATGTAAAATACGCACTATTCTCAAAACCGGCAGTTAAAGAGAACTGCCAAAACGTTGTCCTATCAGTCTCTCCGGCAATCCGAAACATCCTAATTCACCACAGACATATATCAATGTCGTGGTTTACAAGATACGTAGATGACTTTATACGACTTATCTGGTGCTACCAGTGCTGTGGTTTCGATCATTATGCACAGGACTGCACAAGTGATAAAAAATGTAGCCACTGCACAAAAGACCACAGCTACAAAGACTGCAATTGCCGGCAGAAGAACCCCATCTGTATAAACTGTAAAAAAGCCAACGAAAGCTTACCTGATAACAAACAAAGACCGGTAAATCACAACGCTTTCAGTAACAACTGCCCAATACTACAACGGCTGAAGCAACAAAACATAAACAGAACCGATTATGGCCTATAACCATCAAGAGAATGTTACTCAGGAAACCCAAACAGACAGCAACCAGGTCAACAACAATACAACATGCACCAGCCATACGACAACAATCAAGATCCTCCAGCTAAACGCCCAAAAGAGCAAAGCTGCATGTTCGCTATTGATAAAGACGGCAAGCAAAATAGAAAGTGATATTATAATCATCCAAGAGCTGTACACGATAGACAATAAGATCGTCCGATTTGGTAATTGGCAGGTCCTTGCAGGCCACTCCACCTATAGGCCGAAATGCGGTATTATAGTCTGTAACCCAGAGATCTGGACATAGCCCTCATTCCTCAAATCAGCTCAGAAAATATCTGTGTCGCTATCATGCAGCAGCCAAGTCCATTATATATCATTAGTGTTTACCCCAAGGGGTAAACACTAATGACCAAGGGTTCTCTCTAAAAGTTGGACCCTTCCATAAAGGTCCCGTTCGTCCAAGATCTCTCTCCAATTCACACAGCCAGATTGACCAGAAACTGGCTGGAACGTCAAAACAACATCGACATCTTAAACTGGCCAGGAAGGGGAGCTGATCTAAACCCAATTGAACATCTGTGGGAGGAGATAGCAAGGGAGCCATTTAATGCTTCCACACCGAACAAACTCCGGGAAGCCCTTTGTCAGAGATGGGAAAGATTTAGCAGCACAAACATTTGACAAAAGCTGGTAAATAGCATGCCAGACAAAATGAGAATGGTAATTGACAACGCCTGCTTTTGGACGAAGTATTAAAGATCTTCGCAACGTTGCTTTAAATGTTGATTTTCTTCTTCGGCAATGAATCATTCACGACCTTTTCCCTTTTTTGGTAAAATCATTCCTCTTTCAATATTCTGTTTGCAGATATTAGTAACTGTTTGTCTATTAAATTTAAACATTTTTGTTATCTCTTCGACTGTTTTCCCTTTTTCTCTACAGCCTAATTAAATGCAATATTTGTGTATGAAGTTTTATTGTATATATTAGTATATTATTAGTATTAGTTGAAATTCTTAAAACAAATAAAAAGTATAATTATAACTAAATCATAGACTGATCATTAAAAAACGCACTTCTTTCTTCAAAGGATAACTATCCTGAAAAGAAAGCATAACCAAAGTTGCCATAAAATACTCTATTACATCCATGAGATGTGGATTAAGAACTCATCTTTTCATCAAACTCAGAAAAGATCATATCCAAAATATAAGAAACTTGGTCAATCCAATTATGCTTACTAGAATGAGTTTGCATTTTTTGATATAACATTTTAAACAAATCTGATGGTAACAAATCAGTCTCTTTTGTAGTAAAGTTAATCATTCTTGAAAATGCACTTAATATAAATTTATTTAGATTTAAGAAACCATTGAGTAGCTCCCTAAATATGTTTTTTTTGTTTGCTTGATATTTAGTAAGTTTATAAATGAGAATAACTGAATTATAGGCTTTATTAAACTTCTAATTTGATATGATTTCAATATTTTTATTGGATACTAAGACCATAATTAATTTCAACTATACAGAAAAATTTGGCAATATATCAAAGGAACTGATAAAAGTTCTTATGAAAAAGAACAGATTTTGAAATAAAATGCATATAAGATTGAATTCTTTATCTTTATTTGATAATTCTTATAACGTTTTTCAATATTTCATGTCTATGTTTGAAACAAGAAATAAATGAACAACACAATAAGTAAATCATTTAACATATACTTTTAAAATAAATCGTTTATAAATAATTACTTTTATATATAAAACACTTTGTTAAATTTTTTATGTAAAAATATCTGTAAAAATGGCCTCGATACACACAGGTATCTTGTCATTCAACGGCACCTTCGCTACATAAATATTGGGCAAGTTTGTCACGTAAGGGTGCGACTAGGGGGACACGAATTTAGTAGCGAGTGATATAGTTCTCACAAAGGAAAACAATGCACAAGTGAAAAGCAAGATTTCTCACTGGCAAGAGCAAATTTCTGGCTCTAGCACATATCTGACAAGGTTTGATATTTCTTGCGTCCTGCCAGTTCTTGCTAAACAGTGTGCATGCACCTTTGAAAAAAGTACAAAATGGCTTCTTCCAGTGAGCAAGATGGCGGACCAGCTGTAAAAGAAAAATTAATAAGTAATGAGTATGTACACCCAGAAACATGAGATAAGCATCTTCCCGATCACAGAAATCGAACATAATATATACAAAATGGAATGAAATAGTGGAAGAGACTCAATTAGATGGTAAAATAGAAAAAAATAGAGAATAAAAATTCTGTAGTGTGTATAATCTGTTTAATATATGTTCAGAATTACTTCATTATATCGCGTTGTCAGATATACCGTGCTTTTCTTTATCTTTGGGGATATGCAATATAACTAGAAGCTCTTGTAATTGATGTCAAAACATAAAATTAATAATTTATTTCTGAGTTAAATTATACAGTAGTTGTTAATAAATTAGTTTTTATATTTGCAGTATCCAGATGCAAGAAGTTGTGGAAAAATCTGTGTGATCAGTTCAGAGGTATCCACAACAGCTTGCCAAGAAGTGGAAGTGGCTTAGAAGCCAAAAAGCCTAAATGGTTATTCTCTTCACAGTTACAGTTTTTAGCTGATTGGTAGTAACTAGAGAGTAAGAATCTTCACATTAATATTTTAAAATAATGATAGAAAACCACTAATAAAATAAAATTTATTTCAGGTACAAGTAGAACATTTCATATAATATTGATAGTATTATTATACTTATCTTCCAGAACACATTCAACAGTTGCAGAAACAGAAACAAACGAAAATACACAACCAACTGTATCAGAAGTATGTATTACTTTTGTATTTTTGTAATCTTTAAAATTATTTTTATTGTTGTATTTTTAAATCTGAAATACTTCAGAATTTAGAAAATATCACTGGTTCTGAATCAGCTGTATGTGATGTTGTAAATATTAAAGAAATTTTACCATCCACATCACATCCAAAGAAGAGGAAAAGCTTCATCAGAACAATTACTAAAAGAAATTAGTAATGTAAATAGTTGAAAATATATTTTTTTATAAATTTTTGTCAAACATGTATAAATTACAATTCAGAACATTAAAAATTTATTTCTTTGCAGAAAACTGAATGACTGTCAAGCAAGTCCCTTTGCACTATATCTTGACAGTTTCTTGATGCAAGTGCCATCAAAAAAAAAGACAACACTGCAAAGGAACACTTATAGATGTAGTTAACAGTTTTATTGATGTAGAAAAAAAGTGATGTTTATTAATTAGTTAAACAATTTTGTTTATTTATTTTTCAATATATATTAGTCCATTGTCAAGATACATTCCCTTCTAAAATGAAATATATGGCAAATTTGTCTCTGATGTCTCCAGCCAATTTTAAAATATTGCATGATACATTTTGTTTGAATGGCTTCTGTTGCTCACACAATTCATTCGTGCGCCATGAACCGTTGCAAAATACAGCATAAGGATCTAAATAATCTCTGTATCCTTCTGGGCAATATGCTGCTTCATCTAGAAGACATTATGGAGGAATGTGTCCCGGAGAGATGTGACATCAATGCTTTAGTAGGGTATTCCTCAGAAGAATGGGAGAACGACGAATCCTTCAAATTCCACATGCTCTCGTCAGGAGTTTCCTGACGAGTTAGAAGATGAGGTGTATCTCGAGGTTCTGCCACCAGAACAACCTCTCCATCAATTTTTCCCTTCCTAGGGCAATCTGGCCCCAAGCATGTTCCTTCTGATTCTCATATCGAGTTTATTGAGGCTGTAATTGAAAGCCTGGCAGGAGAATCGATGGCGGAGCAAAAAGCTCTATTTCCTGAAAAACCCCGAGGTCTGGTAGGACTGATCAAGCTACCAGGAAAATTGGCTTATCAGTGTATTGTCTGTAGCTCAAAAAACAAAAGAAAAACTACTACAAAAGCATGCAGCAGATATGGTAGGGGTGTTCATGCCAACTGCCTGGTCAAACATTGCTGCTAGCACACAAACGTAGATGCATAAATTGATATAATTCTGCTTTAGCTTTATATGTGGATAAATTTTGCAAAATGTACAAAATTAATAATCTCTTTCTTACAGATATCATCATATGTTCACTACTTCACTTTTTCCTGAAGCATATCTGCTGGCAGAGAAGGTAGGTGGTGGATAGCTTGAAACAATAATCTGATATATTCATTATTTTTATATGCATAATTCTTGCAAAATGTACAACATGATGTTTTCTCTTACAGTTTGGTTCCAGAGAGATCTTTCCACTTCCTTCATCCATTTTCTACTATTTTTTTATTTGTATATTTGTTATTTATTGTTAAGATTGGATTATTAAATACAATATTTTGCATAAGGTACAAGCAGAATTTTGACCTGGCCGATTTTGTCAGGATAAAATATTTATAGTAAATGCATTTGTACAATTAAAATTGCAGAAAAAGAGAAAACAACTGTATGCTGTTTTTGTAAACTTTCAGTCTGCAGACCGCTAATCATAAAGTTGTATGGTTTCTATTAGAATAAATGAGAATGAATTAATTTTGCATATATCTATGTAAAGTTATTTCATTTGATGAATTCTTCTGTATTACTTTATGCTGCTCCTGTATGAACAATTATTTATTACAATAAACTGGAAATGGTCCTTGCTTTACATCTTGGAAGAACTGCTATCTTCTACGATAAAATTCCAGGTTACATGTTACATCTGGAATTTGAAAATAAAAAAAAAACGAAATTATAAAAATGTTACAGACCAATTTTCCCACAAGTTCTAAATATAAATATAATAGAAATTACAGTGTTCTACATACTGTCTTTTCTTTCATATGCTTTGCCAAAAAGAAGTCGTCATCAAGCAGTAGATTTTTTTCATGAGATTATTTGAAGACAATAACTGCAGTATTAATTCCTAACATTATACATAAAATGTTGTAACATTAAGTAAATAATGAATTTCAAATATAGACTATAAATATACGCAGTATATTCAATTATAATCAGGGATATCAATCGATTTCTGCGCTTTCACAAAAATCCTTCAAACTTTCAACACTTGGCATACATACTTCGCAAGAGTTGACTTACTAGGCAAACGAAGCAGCTTTCTAACACGAGCATTTGGTAATTTAATCTTACCTGTTGTTACTGGAAAACTTAATTTTTTGAAAGACAACACATTTTGTCACAAAGATGCCTCTTTTTATTCTGGTTACGGTGCAATGGTTATGCTTATGGAAAATATTCACAAGTGGTATAGACTACAGGATATAAGTAACTGAAATAAACATCTGTTGTCCATACTGCCAAACAAAAGACAATTTTCTGAAATTAATCATAAATGGCTCAATTTGGCTGCAGTCAGAGTTTCTTTCTTACATGGAATCAATGAAAAAAAAATGCAGTAATATGAAAATGCAATTTCTCACAAAAGAAACTTACAATGCTCTCTACCTGACAACACTCAGCACAGTTGATGTTGTAAAGTACTTGGAAAGGGTATCCCAGACCCCCTGCACAAAGTTGTGACATTCTGAAACCACACCTCTCCATCGCACCCTGAACGACCGTTGAATTAGAAAAAACTCCATCACTCATAAAGCCTTACCGCTTATCCCTAATGCCTCCATCTTTTCCAGAAGCCCATATTGACGCACAGAGTCATACGCCCCCTCCAAGTCCAGACCTATCATATGAGTCCACTTGTGTTGGGTGCGGGCCATTGCTATTTCATGATGGACCACTACGAGAGCTTCCTTGACATCGCGATATGGGAGAAACAGACAGAGCAGGACAGATTCTTTTTGATTGATGTCGACAGCAAAGCTCAGGTGCTTAAATACGGGGGAGCCGACTCATTTCAGCGCTGGCGAGAGCACAGCAATCGACATCACAATGTGCTCGACTGACCTGTTAGGGGACATACAGTGGGAACTTAGTGGGGATGAGCTAAAAAGCGACCATACCCTGTTAGTATTTCAGTAAAAATGAAGGAGGGCCCTTAGAAAGGTACAGAATCCTGAATCCAAAAAAGGACAGATTGGAGCAAGTACACCAAGTGTATGAGACAGAACAGCAAACTCGGTCCTCGCACTTACCAGGGAATGCTGGGGAGAATATGGCAGGTGGTTTTGTATACAATGGAGGTTTATTGGTTGGTTAATTTTTATTGGCACAAAAGCCATGCAGGCTATACTGCGCCACAACAAATGGTATGATTGGATGTATAAAATAAATGAAAAAAAAAACATATATACAGAACAGTTTAACCATTCAAAAGCCAATGGTGATATATATATAGAATCTATAATATAATAAATAAATAAATAAATAAACAACAACAAAAAATAAAAACAAACAACGAAAATATATACAATAATTTAAATATGCAACACAAGGTAAATAAAACTATACAATAAATAAATCATTATATTTCTCTATACATGTTAATGACTTTCAGAAAGTCCAGTATATTATCCAAGTTTGGCCTCTGGCCCAAAATGTCTCTAAAGCTTGCATTTCCGAAATGCTGTCTACGACTCTGATCAAAAGCAACACAGTTGCAAAATATGTGTTTAACACTTACAGCACAGTTGCAGTGCTGACATACTGGTTCGTCATCTCCCTTCAAAAGGTATTGATGAGTCAGTCGTGTGTGTCCAATTCTCAAACGAGTAAGGATAACCTCAGATCTCCTATCATATTGCCTATTATGTGTCCAATTTTCTACCGAAGGTTTGATCTCGTGAAGTTTATTGTGGATTTGTGCATTCCACACATTTTGCCATCTCTCTGCTAGTCGTTTTTTAACGAATAGCTTCAAATCACTGCCTTCAATACGCATTGTATGCTGTGAACGACTTGCTGACTTAGCGGCTGTATCAGCTTCTTCATTACCTCTTATACCCACGTGGCCTGGGACCCAACAGAACTTCACAAATAAATTTCTTGTAGTGAGATGACAAATTAGTTTCTGAATTTTAATCACTATAGAGTGAGAACTAGGTTCATACGAGGTCAAAGCCTGAAGTGCACTAACTGAGTCAGTGTAAATAACGCAGCAACGATGACCTTTCCGATTTATATGCTTTAAAGCTAAGTAAATAGCCTGCAACTCCGCAGAAAAGATGAAAGAATTCGGTGCTATTTGTTCTGCCACAATTTCATCCTGGCAAACAAAGGCTATACCAACATAGTTATCGGACTTAGATCCATCGGTGTATATAGGAATTAAATTCCTGTTACAATGCTGAATTTCTGCGAAGTGCTGTCTATAGACGTAGTCTGGTGTGGTTTCTTTAGGGAACTGCTTTAAGCTTAAATCATCATCGATCGGTGAAGATGACCAAGGTGAAATACTATTAACCTCAACATGTGAGATGTTGCTTGTGTCTAGGTCAATCGTGCTGCTTACATTCTCCATTCTTATGTTGAATGTGTATACAATGGAGGTTTCACGAGCCCCGCCACAGGGCCTTCCGCTGCGGTGGACAATATCTTGTGTATAATGAAACCATTTACAAAGAATTTATCAACTTTGTGAACAGTACGGGGGCACTGGATCTTCGTTAAGGGTGACCCATGGTTAATTCCTTTCTATCTTAATTGGGATTAAGCCCCGATACCGACGGTGCCACTTTTTTGCACCTGATTTTTGGTATCGTCAGGGGGCAGGATTGGCCATGGTGTCACTCAGTGCAACTTTTGTACTTTTGTATGTATTCAGGTACACTATGTAATTATTACTTTTGAATAACAAGTCAACAAACTGTTTACTCTCACTTGTCTGCATGCTGCATAGGTAACAGCATCCCATCGCTGCCAGGGTCTTGGTAGCATCTCTTCTCACGTTTTGATGTCTGTTTCTGTTATGTAATCCTTTTCTGTGTGGCAATAATCCAGAGTCTACTTGCAGGTTGTCAGTTTTTATTGTGTTTTCTGAATTTTGTTTGCCGCGAAACCTTTTGTCGGGATTATTCTGTTCACATTTTGTTATTGTTCTTTTATTTGTATTTATTTTTGGTTAAAAAAATGGACCCGGTGCAGCTCATGAGCCGTCCTCCCTCTTCTCTTTTCCCTTCACACTTTCCACCCCTTTAGGACACTCCCAAACCCCTTTCTCTTCTACTTAACCTTCTCACTTCTCTTCATTTCTTAAGGATATACCTAAATAGGTAATGCCTTCTGCCTCTTTCTCTAGTATGTCTAGTATGTGGTGGACAATACAGTGTCGGAGGGCAAGGGCAAAGAAGAAGAGGGCATTTCGACTTGCAAGTAAACTGGTGTCACAAAGTTGGTGGATGAAGTATAAAAAACTTGGAGCGAAGCTAAGAAGGATCGTACGGCGGTCGCGCTGAGAGTGGTGGAACAAGACATGTGGTTGGCCACTTGACAAATCATCAATATATCAGATTTTCAGACGTCTAAGAACCAGTCAGGAAAATGCAGATGACTATAATGTTCTTACAAATCCAGAGGTGTTGGTCGAGCCTTACAAACAGGCGGAGGCATTGGCAAAATATTTTGGTCGACCCAGGATGCAGGGGTGCTTTGCACCTCAAAAAAATCCAGGTCAGCCAAGCGAGAGAAAAGGGGAAAACCTTTTTCGCAGTTGTGTCAGCTTCTTCATTTCCTCTTATACCCATGTGGCCTGGGTCCCAACAAAACTTTATAGAGGAGTTGTACGTAGTAAAATGACAAATTAGTTTCTGAATTTTAATCACTATAGAGTGAGAACTACGTTCACACAAGATCAAAGTTTGAAGTGCACTAACTGAGTCAGTGTAAACTGCGCAGCAGTGATGACCTTTATTATTTATATAGTTTAGGGCTAAATAAATAGACTGCAACTCCGCAGAAAAAATAGAAGAATTTGGTGAAATTTGTTCTGCCACGATTTCATCCTGGCAAACAAAGGCTGAGCTAACATAGTTATCTGATTTAGATCCATCAGTGTAAATAGGAATTAAATTCCTGTTACAATGCTGAATTTCTGCGAAGTGCTGTCTGTAGACGTAATCTGACGTGGTTTCTTTGGGGAACTGCTTTAAGCTTAGATCAACATTTATCGGTGGGGTTGAGTAAGTGGAATACTATTAACCTCAACATGTGAGATGTTGCTTGTGTCCAGGTCAATCGTGCTGCTTATATTCTCCATTCTTATGTCGAATGTAAAAACACAACTTGTCCAAGCAGCAAATAACCTTTTTAGCTGAGTGTCTGAGCTATTAGCTGAAAGTTTATTCAGAGATTTCTGTTTGCTGTAGTAAAAAAAAGACAACTATTCTCTCCTCAGAGATATTGGAGGTTCATAAGCATCCACATACAAACTTTGGACAGGAGAAGTTCGAAATACACCAGTACACAAACGCAGTGCTTGATGGTGAATTGGATCCAGCATCCGAAGAGTAAATTCTCACGCAGAGCCATACACAACACATCCGTAATCCAGCTTTGAGCAGACAACAGCCCTATGCTAATGAAACAATTGCTTTTAGACAATAAGTACCAGGAAGAATTATTGCAAGAAATGGTGGTTAATTGGCCACAAAGATCAAGTGACTAACATGTCATTGGTGAAACAGAGCTTCAATTATGTCAAAATGTAATAAAATATTTTAACAAAAAAGCACTGTAAAGCAGCAAGAGGTACTCATTTGTCAGATATTTTCTTTCATACATAAATGTCATAACTGAAACATCAATTACAAATAAAAAGTTTTTAAAAATCAATGTAAATTATGTCTTTTATTTATTTCTAAAAGAAAGACAATCAATGTGAAAAACACTTTACATATAAACAAAGACACTGCTTTACTTTTCTTAGAATATGGAATGGGAAGATATTTAACATCTAAGGCAGGGATGGCGAACTTTTTGAGTCTGCGTACCACATAGTAAGCACATCAAGCATACTTTTATTCAAAAATTATTGTGTGCGCAAAAGTTTTAGACTTCTATTAACTATATTTAAATTTGGCAGAATGACCAAGCAGTCAAAGTGGTAGCTTATCGCTCTTGTAGACCTGAGATCAAAACCCCAGAAAATTTTCAGGTGGTGATCTCACTGTTCAAATTTGAAGCTAGCTAAACAAACAAGCTCTCTTAGTGCCCACAGGGCAAAGAGAGTTTTCAAAAACTATATTTAAATAAATAAAATAATATGCTGTAATTAGAGTAAATGTAAAGAACCTGATTGAAAAAGATAATAAACCGATATCATATAATACATTACATGGATGATTTCTTCGACGTGCCACTTTGGGCACGCATTCCATAGGTTCGCCACCTCTGTTCTAAGACAAAGATTTTAACATTTGATTCTGTTGACAAAGAAGTTCATGGCAAACCAACAGTTTTGATGTTACGTATCCAAGATGAAGAAACTGAGATAAAAATTATTACATGAATAAAATTTGTTAACTATCTACTTGACACAACTCTGTACAACAAGGTAAACATCTAAAAAGTAGTCTACTTATGGCTTGTGCGAAGCATACTGCTATCTTGTATTCTCATCTTAAATTTGTTCTGTGTGTTGTTTGTATTGTTTACCTGGCCATCGCCAAAGAATTTTCACGTCTTTGCCGTGTAGATACCCATATGCTGAAATGCAGGTAATCACCCTTCAAAAGGTATTGACGAGTCAATCAAGTATGCCCAATTCGCAAACGGGTAAGGATAACCTCAGATCTCCTTTCATACACTATGTTACATGTCCAATTTTCTATCAATGGTTTAATCTCATGTAGTTTATTGTAGACTGGTACGTTCCACGTTTTGCCATCTCTCTGCTAATCGTTTTTTTAATGACCAGCTTCAAGTCACCTTATTCAATAAGCATTGCATGCTCAAAAGTACTTGCTGACTTTGCAGCTGATTCAGCAACATCAGGAATTGGACATACTTAACATATGAAGAGTGCTCAAGAGAAGCACAAGATAGATCATGGTGGCAAGAAATGGTTGTCAACCTCCTGACAGAAGACACCTAAAGAAGAAGAAAATTTGATGCAATGTATAGCAATTTAGTCAACAGTGTAAATGTTTAAAATATGTCTTTTAGAGGTTTAGTAAAGTTAATTGACTTTTTATGTATATATCAAAATAAGAAGTTATAGAAAAAAAGTTATTTTAAAAGCATTTGTTATATTGAAAAATTACTGTGATATAGAATTCTGTTTTAATAAATTTTGAAGGTAAGTATTTATTACTATTATTATTATTTAATATGAGTGATCATTGATTTCAAGGCATTTGCACTTCACAATGAAAATCTGTTTAACACACAGTTCAGTAAGATTAGGTTGTAACAAGTTATTTTTTTAAATTTAACAGTTAGACATACAAAATAGATTCTGGTAACAAAAAATTCTCCTGTAGTAAGTATTAAAATAATTTATAATAAATATCGTTTTTCTTTGTATATGTCTATATTTAATTGAGATATTTTAATATAAATTAGATTTCAACTCTCAAAAATTTCCAAATGGTATGCATTAAATTTATTTTTTTATTAAAATTAATACAGGGTATTATAATACAGTTTTTGATATAGGCATTATCTTTGTTTACAATTTTCGATAAAATTTTACTCTGACATTAGGATAAATTTGATAGCCGAACACAATATATTAAACTTATTGTTAAAATAAAATTTATTTACAAACTGTTCAAATGATTTATAATTCCTTGTTTTCATCTGTATAAATGTGTGATAAATTTAGTGAAACAATGTGTCGCCAACTCTACAAAGAGTACGAAATAGGAGATGATAGCACCAATAACTAAGATTTATCAGACAACGTAATACTCCAGTTATCATGGATAGAGTCTGATGATGGCTTATTACAAAGAGGGTGGACTTGGCGTTGATAAAGGGGACAGAGACCTATGTCAAACAACCAATTAACAAGTGTTTCTGAATTACCACTAGGTCAAACTCATTTTAATAAATTTTGATGATCAAATTTGTAATCATCTTTTAATTGTCTTAGTGTGAGATCTGAAAGTTCAGGGGAGGGTCATTTTAATCAAAATAATAAGTTGGAGAAAAAATTTAAAATAACAGAAAATAATATTTTAAACTACAACAAGATTTTATCTAAAAGCAGAGGAAACATCAGATTTTTGAAAGGAATTTGATTCCCTTTCCCAGGCCAACTCATGATGAGTCGAGTTTTGCACACGTTACTGAAGACCAAATAAAAGGGACATTTTCCCCGCCATTCGAGGCAGTCCATCAAAGGAAGTTTGCCTTACGAAATAAGTCCAACATACGATAAAGGCAGTCCGTCGAAACGAAATATTGCCACGCAAGAAATCTGACATACGCAGTCCGCTGAAGAAGGTATTGCCATATGTAGGAATTTGATATACGACATAGATTGTGCATCCAAAGAAGTCATACAAAAATGTTAAACTAAAGATATAGCATATGCCAAGATCGTTGAAAGGAAAGTAGATTTAAAAAACTTCCCATAGAAAATAGAAGAAGAGAAAATACTTAAAGAAGAAAGAAGATCCTCACATAAACAAATATGAAAGATACAGTGAAGGTAATATAAGCTCTGATAGATCGATGTAAACTCTCTCACGCGTCAGGTTTAGGAATAAGATAGATTACGTTAGGTTAAGATTTAGATTATATTCATTCCTTGTATATTTTTTTAGTTGATTCATTAAATGTTTTGATTTGTTTTATAAAATGTTAAAGGTATGCTTAGTTCTTATTACACATTCATTTTCATTCAAGTTTCCTTAATTACTTTGAATCCCAAGTTTAAGGATAATGTGTGTTAATCCGCATTTAAAATAACTGATTAACTGGTGTCAAGGAATCCTGACTAGATCTACAATTAATCCTCTAGATTAGTTTAAACATAAATAACAGATCTCCTAGAAAAAGTTCAGAGACTGAATCTCGCGATTCTGAGTCGTGTAAGTGGTACCCTTAGTAGGTACCCTCGACTAGTCTCTCAGTGGTGTCAGGTGTGGGATCACCTCATCAATTAAATTAGCAAAGGGCCGCAACCGTTCTCTACATCACAGGGAGAACAATTCAAATCACTGTTCGTTATTACCTGGAGGAAAACCTTAGTATTTTGGGTATGATATCGTCTTCCCTAAGGCTACCTTTTTCTGGCGGGCTGCCTTTCGTGTGTCGGATTTCTCTTTATGGCAATACTTTTCTGCATAGGTCTCTTTCTATTCTGTTTGATGAGCAGAACTAAAACCTAGAACTTAAGACTTTTTCACCAAGTCTCCAGTGAAAGGATAGTTTGATAATCTCTCCTGTTTTTGGTGTGTCTATCCGAAGGAAAATTCTGAAGATGAGGGAGTTGAGATCTTAATTATTATTATTATTTTTCAACTTTGAACCTTTAAAACTTGAGACCTTTGAATCTGACAATTCCTTTTTCCCTAATTTGATGGATAAGCAAGAAAACTAATATTTCATTTTGTAGAAACTTCAGGATGCAGTTATGAGCTATTACTCTTCACTATTAGATGATCTGGTCACCCATCTTCTATTTTCTTTAGAAGAGTCGAGTTGTTTGAACAGAAGACAATACGTTCCTCCTTTTTATCCAAATCTGTTTGTATTGTTCTCCCTGCATAACTGAAGATTGAGCCCTCCTTCAGTCTAACTCAAAGGTCATTGCATCTCGTGGGTGAGACCAGAAACTTAACTATTTTGTCTCTGACTTTTTCCTGTTTATCAGAATCATCCTCACTGGTAAAGATTGGGCACTTCATTAGTTGAGTACCATCGAGCTGGAACAAAAGGAAACATTTGCATATTTATTTCTACTTCTTAAATATATTACCATTTGATTTTATAAACAATTTTACTCTAAGAGAGATAAAGAAAACATGATTCATTTTAGGCAGTCAATAAAGAATGAGGGCAATATTCCTTGGACCACCGAGAGTACATTCCCTTCATCTTGGGACCACAAAGTGAAAACTTTCATTTGACCTGAAGTTTAACTGGTGTTTGAAAAATATATTTCTACTTTCATCAAGCACAAGTTTTTCAAAATATAGCTACCTGAAGTGATTTAGACGCTAACCTAGTATTTAGAGGTCGGACCATGTTACTTAATGATTCTAATATGGATACTCCTTATGAAAAGGGTGGAGTAAAGAACCTTTTTCTTTCCAGGCATAGTTGTTGATCACGATGAGGGAAAGATCGAAATGAATGTATCTATTACTGTTTATTTCCATTTTAATAAAGATTTGAATAATTGATTTTATCTTGGGTTCTGATCATTTCTCACAACCCATAGGTAGGTAACCCTACTCCAGATCAGGGTCGAGAGTTAATCTTCCAGCATATTGGTTTAAATTCATCAAGGTCTTCAACTTCTTTAAAGGCCTACCGTTGATAAATTTTGTAAATATTTGGGCAATGTTTTTCTAAATCCAAGACAGAAAATAGTTCATCCTTCCATATCATTTCTTGATTGAAAGCGTCTAACTTGCATTTGAATCCTCTCATCTAATTTTCTTTTTACGTTGAAGGTGTTTGTTAGGCATAGCAATACAATTAAACAAAAGAAAAAAAAAAGTCCTGAACCAAACAATGTATCCGCCTTTAAAAAATATTAAATTTGACGTCCAGGAAGGAGAAAACTGACCAGAACTGAAACAATGGATTGTATTTTCATCTGGTTTCATTACAGGATAGTCTTGCTGAAATTAAAGTGGAGACAAATTGGAAGATTCTTGTTGCAGTTTTAATCTCTTTTTGTGAATTTTGGAGACAATGGAATTATCTACACATCAATGAGAGATGTGTCACCTTTGTATTCAGTAAAGACAGAGACTCTTGTTCCTGATCACCCACCGTGTATGTAAGATTAAACTCATAGAGCACAATGTTGCATTCTGACTTTCGTATTTCTTAACATTATTCTAAAATACTACTTGTGATATTTTCCAAAGGGTTCACTGCAGAATGATTGAATTTCTTTTTCCTCCTTCTAACGGGAAAAACATGAATTAAGACTTCCATTGAAAGGAGAACAAGTTAGTTAGGACAACCTACATTAAGGAAAGAATAATTTAATAAGGAAGGCATGTGACAAACAGAGTTCCCACTAAACCCTTGGTCGTATCTCCTGAAAAACTGGGTAACAGCAAAATCAAAATCATTTCATTTATGTTATCTGATGCCACGAAAGAGCTATTTACAAGTTTCATCTAAAGACATGTCCTTTTGAGAAATTGTTTTCCTATCATTTATTCTCCTTGGAACATACAAGATTCTCGCTAAGTTACCTGGAACTAAGCAGATGTTTTCTGAAAGACTTTTCATTTATGTGGTACAAAAGAAAAAGAAAGATTCTCAATCCAAAATTGAGAAGCAAAAGAGTACTATAAATGTTGTTACTTCCTACCTGTCCTACTCTTTTCAACCAACCCCGACCATATGGATTGTCCTTAAAAGTTTAGACATACTAATCTTACTTCTATATGCAATTTTTACAATCAAACATCGTTGTGGAAAACGAAATTGTGAAAAGAAAATAAAGAAATTATCATGAGAAGACATCCAACTTCCAAAAAGTCCTCAGAGAAGTACTACTTGTGATATTTTCCGAAGGGTTCACTGCAGAATGATTGAATTTCTTTTCCCTCATACTATAGGGAAAGACATGAATTAAGACTTCCATTGAAAGGAAAGAGTTAGTTAGGACAACCTACATTAAGAAAAAAATACTTTAATAAGGAAGGAATGTGACCAACAAAGTTCCCAAAGAAAAAGAACTAAAATTAATCGAATCAGTTGAAAGCTCAACTAAACAAGCTTCAAGCTCAGTAGAGATGAGATCATCCAGCTCATACTTCACAAGTCTCTTAAAATAACTCTCTGGGTTTTCTTTTGCCATACATATTTCTGTTTGTTTTGACTTATAATTTGACTTAGTCATGAGAACAAATAGATCGCACTTATCGACTTTAATTCCAATTTGATTTTGAGTGATCATTTCGTTTTTGATTGTAACTTTTCTCGATTATTCAACGTTCTAATTTTTAGACAGTATTTTAGAAATATTGGGAAGTGGTCACTAAACAGTGGATTACATCCAACCTCCCATATACATGCTGAAAACAGGTTTGGACTTGCTAATGATAGATCAATGGCAGTGAACGTTCTTTTTGGGGCATGAAAGTATGTCACTTCTCCAGTATTAAATAAATATAGTTGGTGATTGCCTATGAATCTTTCAATGGCTCTGCCTCAGCAGTTGATGTATTAACTGCCCCACATTGGATTATGCCCATTAAAATCACTCAGTAAAAGGAATAAAGTAGGCAGCTGTTAAACTAATGCATCCAATTCATCCTCATTGACTTTGACATCTTGTGACAAGTATATAGAACAAACTGTGACAGTTACTCCAATAGAAATTCTCACTGCCACAGCTTGCAAATCAGTTGTTATTTGTACCGGCAAGGTGGAGCAAGTTAATATGAGAAGGGACTTTTTTCGAACATTCAAATCTTTCTCGTTACCCTGTGACAATTTATTTTATCCTTATTGGTATGGAAGCCTCCGAGACAATCTCAGCTAAATCGATTTCTAAGCCTTTCAAAGCAAACCATTGTAAATTGGTACTCTTTACAAAGCAGTATGCATCCGCAATGTGTCCTCCTGAACAGGGAAACTCAGAGAAGGCCAGGTGGTTGAAGTAGGTGAGAAAAAAATCAGATGGTGGAAGTTCATTAAAGGGAAAATAATCAAAGGTCAGTGGATCTTTGGGACTATCGAGAGAAAGTCTCGTAAAATAATTCTGGTACTGGTAGAAACACGCAATAGCCAAACGTTACTTGCGATCCTAAGAGTGAGTGCTTTTGGGGACAACAGTTATTAGTGATTGCTGGAAAGCGTATGACTGTCTTCAAACAGAATCTCAATCTTAGTATAAACTCAAGATTTAAAAAATCTTTACTGCAGACAGTTAACATCATGTGCTTTTTAAAATATCGTAATACAATAGAAATCCATCAATCGGAATATTTATGCCGACTACCAAAAAGTGGATACTGTGAAGGTCCGAAACCCTTTTTCTGTTTTAGAACAGTAAATCTAGGAATTTTCCTAGTAAAAGAGAAAAGGGGGCTTCTGCGGTCAATGACCGAGACGCTCTCCCCGAGTAAGAAAAAAAAGAGAATGTTAAAATATCAATAAACGAAATCTCCTTTATTTGTTAAAAGGTAATTCTAGAGACGTTAGTATCAACAAGAAAAAAAGAAGAGATGTTTCTTATCACCCCTTTGATTGCACATAACACGTGGTTACGACAATAAATCGCCTTGTTCAGAGTCAAACACGAAGTTTGATATAAACAATATCTAAATAGTTGACCAGGTTAAAGAAATTATTGTCAAATGATTGTTAATTTATGGATGAGAGCCATCAAACTTATAGAAATTTATATCATAAAATCATATCATCTTGACACCAATAACAATAAATTAAACAAACTTCTCTGAGTCATTTGTCCGAACTAGCTAGATCCAAATATCAACACACTAGCAGGTGTGCGGATAAATCATGAATAACGTCATAGTTCTCACCCCCTCAAATTTAGTATAAAGAGGGCTCCTGGCCAGTATCGGTGTGGCCTCCAACTTAGAAGGAAATAACGGATTGACAATCCTCATAGCTGACCGCCAAAGACAGACGACACAGTTAGATTCTACAAGCTACAACTTAGTAAGTAGAACTCTCTCTTTCCTCTCAGGTGGATTAGGGCTAATTCCGCGAAAAGAATATTAAAGAGGATCAGAGACTATCCTCAGTCGAAATACCCAAGATATAATCCGACTAACCTACTATTGTAATATCGGTTTGATTTTGACATTATTATTATTCTTAGTATTTGTAACCCTTTTATATGGTATATACTAATTAAATTTATATTATATCTTAATCATGCGTGTTTACTCGTACTCTGTCAACACCTTATCGACTTATCCGCAACCTCCCACTCGATTTTCGCCCTCCTAAATTGCCATCCACTGACCCTGTGAGCGGGACTCACCTTCCCGTTGTCGGAAAACGGTTTGAGCTTTGATGCTAAAACCCCGATTCTCACAATACTATTACACTATGGACACTAGAATTAGGAGATCCAGAAATTAGCAAGACATTTGTAGGCTTTTATCCAATCTGATTTATCACCTTAATAAAATTAGTTACTCATCTTTTACAAATTCACAACAATGACTATTCATAACACATTTACTTCTAAAATGCAAAATTTGCATAAAAACAACAAACAAAAAAATATGATTCAATTATTTCAAAAGATAAATCACCTAACCTAACCTAACCTAACCCTTGGAAGGGACCCTCGGCTAATCTCACATACATAAAATAATTCATAATCCAAATATATAAAATTGCAGAATGTGATTCTAATAGATTTTGAAGCATTTCAAGTAGAAGATCATAAAATTATTTATCAACAGTTGGCCATAAAAACATTACACAGTCCTTTAGAAGTTGTAATAGACATTTATATAGATTCTGTTAAAAAGTATCAAGTATATTTTACTAGCAAAAAAATTCATGGATTAAATTTTACAGACGAAAAACCATTGGATTAAACTGACTAGATCAAACATAGTTACAAAATTTATTAAATTATTTCACAACGTATAACAAATTATTTATATTTAAAAGTGAATGGATAGAAAAAAAAATCTTTTTAAAAACTAGAACTACAATTATTTAGACATTCAACTTCTTTTGGTGTCTAAGATTGAATATTATTAAAAAGTTTGTTATTACCACAAATACTTTAAAAAACATTGTTCTCCTTACGATATTTAATAAATAAGTAACAAATATAATTTAAATTATTATTATATTGAACAATTTCGTATTTTATTTTGTCTTCTTGTTATATTATTATTTTAATTTGGCTTGTTTATGTTCCTTCTTCATATCAAGAGCAACGCAATTGCAAAGTATGTGTTTAACACTTACAGTACAATTGCAATACTGACATACCAATTGATCATCACCCTTCAAAAGGTATTGATGAGTTAGTCGAGTGTGTCCAATTCTCAACTGAGTAAGGACTACCTCAAATCTCCTAACATACTGCCTATTATGTGTCCAATCTGCTATCATCAGTTTGATCTCATGTAGTTTATTGTAGATTTGTGCATTCCACATAACTTGCCATCTCTCTGCTAGTCGCCTTTTAACGACTAGTTTCAAATCCCCTCCTTCAGTATGCATTGTATGCTGTGAAGGACTAGCTGACTTTGCAGCTGCGTCAGCATCTTCATTTCCTTTTATACCTACATGGCCTGGGACCCAACAGAATTTTACAAAGAAATCATTCGCAGTAAGATAGCAAAACAATTTACGAATTTTAATCACTATAGAGTGAGAACTAGGTTCACATGAGATCAAAGCCTGAAGTGCACTAACTGAGTCAGTGTAAATCACACAGCAACGATGACCTTTCCGATTTATATACTTTAAGGCTAAATAAATAGCCTGCAACTCCGCAGAAAAGATGGAAGAATTTGGTGCTATTTGTTCTGCCACAATTTTATCCTGGCAAACAAAGGCTAAGACAACATAGTTATCCGATTTAGATCCATCGGTGTATATAGAAATTAAATTCCTGTTACGATGCTGAACTTCTGCAAAGTGCTGTCTATAGACGTAGTCTGGTGTGGTTTCTTTAGGGAACTGCTTTAAGCTTAAATCTACATCGATCAGTGAAGTTGACCAAGGTGGAATACTATTAATCTCAACATGTGAAATGTTGGCTTACGTCTAGGTCAATCGTGCTGCTTACATTCTCCATACTTATGTCGAATGTAGGGACACAACTCGTCCGAGCGGCAAATAATCTTTTCAGCTGAGTACCTGGACAATCAGCTGTAAGTTTTTTCTGAGATTTTTGTTTAATGTAATAAAAAAGAGACAACTGTTCTCTCCTGAGAGATAGTGGAGGCTCATAAGCATCTACATACAAACTTTGAACAGGGAAAGTTCAAAATGCACCGGTGCACAAATGCAAAGCTTGATAGTGGATTGGATCCAGCATCCAGACACGCTGTACTTAAGTTGTAAAGTGTTGATCAAGAAATGGAGAATATAATCGGACCTTTACCACTTACTACAAATAAACACAAATATATTTTAGTTTTTGTTGATCATTTTAGTCGTTATGCGGAAGCAATTCCTTTACCAAATGTTAGTAGTAAAACGATAGCAAAAGCTTTCGTCACTAACATAATAATATGTTATTCTACGCCAACAAAATTATTAACAAACAGAAGAACTAATTTGGTTTAAAAAATGTTTACAGAAGTATGTGAAATGTTGCAGATTAAAAGGTTGTTAACAACGGCATATCATCCAGCTTGTAACGGAATAGTTGAAAGGTTTAATAAGATGATCGTGGATATTTTATCTCACTACGTATCAGCAGATCGAAGAGATTGGGATGAGTGGATCCCTATGCACTATTCGCCTATAAAACGGCTGTACACGCTTCTACAAATGAGAGCCCATTCTATTTATTATACTAAAGAGATCCTACCTATCCTTACCATTTAATTGAAAGTCTCACAACCATCTCTTATGATATAGAATAAAATTATGCATCGGAATTAAAGCAGAGAATGAAACTCGCACATCAGACAGAAAAAATGTATGAGGAAGAAGCTGCAAAAATAAAACAAGAAAGGCAAAGAAAACAAAACAAGCCACCTCATTATCAGATGGGATATAGAGTTTATTTAATAGTAGTAGTAGTTCCACAAGGAATAAAGAGAAAACTTGTTCCCGGTGGTCAGGCCCATATAGAATTATTGAAGTTTTAAGTCCAGTTAATTAAGAAATAGAGAATATAAAAATGAAAAAGAATATAAAAGTACATGCCGACAGAATTAAACCTGCAACTGCTCCTATGGAATTTAAAGTTAAACCTCAGCGAATGATAGATCAAGCAGACGAAGAAATAAAAAAAGAAAAACAGGAAGAACCTAAATATATTCCCGATCCCTGGGACAAATTTATATTAACCTTAGTCAGCTATGATCCCTTCGGCTGAAGTACGTTCAGAAGAATCTGAAAGCGACAAAGAATCCGAGACAGAGTAAAAGTGCCCGATCAGACGAAGAACCGGAAGAAGTCACTCCATATGCACTTAGAAGTCAAGGTCCCATCCCAGAGCAACTTTGGGTAATGCCTAGACCTACTCATAGTCGCATCCCTAGATATATTTCTCCCACCGCTAGTAGATCATCATCTCCATGGATGGATTACAACTGTCCTCTTTTGGATCTTTTGGAGTATTAATTTGTTAAGTTAACTAAGTGATAATTTGGCCTTAAGATACACATATTAGTATTATATATGTATATGTGTATATATCTAGTTGTTTAATTTTCCTTGACTCCCCCATATTACCGTTGGTTACTGTATAAAACACGGCAAATATATGTATGTAGATGTTATTTTTGGTCGTTGATAATTTCTAGTGTTTATTTTTGAAATCCATAGAGAATTGTTACTCCTTTGATTGGTTAGGATTGGGAAACGTACAAAATAATCCCTCACACTTATTTTGAAAGTAAAATTGGGAAATTTCTTTAAGATTTAGAACAGAAACTACTAAAGAAGTAACAGAGATAAATAAAGAACAGGTCCTTTTTACTCTGTGTTCATCTGTATTTTGTGATCACACTTCCCATTGAAAATATTGAGGCTTTTCAACAGTTGAGTCTCAGGGTAAATTTAACTATTTTACTTCTCTCTTAAAACACGAATGGATGGAAGATTATATATATATATATATATACGTTGAGGAAATGGTGGTCTTCCCTTCCAATATTACAATCTAATGAAGTGACAACAATTATTGAAAAATTTTATTTTATTATATCCCGTTCTACAAACTTTTATTACAAGATAGTTGTGTTGTATCCCTTGGTTTTGACCCAACTACAGTAACATTTGGGTTTCCAACTATCCTCAAGATATTGTTGTGTTATGGAAATTTGTCTGTTGGATGTATCCCCAGGTACCTTATTATCACATCTACTTATGACCTGAACTGAACTAGAGATATGACCTTAAAAGTTTTCTTTTTCACCAGAACTTTATACGATCACCAGTGAAGTTATGATTTTGACCAGACCTGCGAAGAGATACAGTGTAGATAACCTCACATTTCTTCTTGGCCGTTTCCTTTCTGAGGAACAGAACTGGGAGCCTTCGACGTTCTCCTAACTGAGGGCATTGTCTGGGCGTTTCTTCCTTGTTATCCGAATCAATCTCTCAAGTGAGCCAAACAAGAATCAGTTTTTCTATGATTAATCTCTGATAAAGAAAGATTGTCTCAATAGACAACTAAACCTGACCGAACCACCAAATGTCCTCTATGTAGATATTTGGGTGTATCACCAGTAATAAAGCAAACTTGACCAGAACTGGAAAAGGGAACGGTACAAATAACTATTTTTTTTCTTATCAGTTGTCTTATCATTTTCCTTTCGAGGAGCTGTGGATGATGGACATGCTTTATACTTTCCACACGGAGTGTTTTAGTAACCTACCCTGTTTTTGGTGTGTCTCCTTTAGAAACTGTTTAAAAAGAAAAAAAAAAGGGTTGGAGGAATAGTATTTTTAGTATGGACTTCTGATTTGGACTGTTCTTATCAAACTATTCCTTCTCCTCCAATTTAGAAGAGGGAAATATTGGAAATGGAAATACACGATGCTGCAAATTTTACTATTTTTGTTTTCGAAATTTTTTAATCTCTTTGATCATCCTCACTGATTGAAGATTGGGCCCTTTGTCAGTTGAGTTGTCAATCAAGTCATAACCTCATGTTCTACCTCTACCTCCTCTGCTAATGACCTATTCAAACCTATTCTAATTCAAATGACAATCAACAAGTAAGGAATTATCTTGAGATAAGGAAGTATATTTTATTATTTTTTCCCAACTTGAACTATGCCTATGAGAATTTTCCTTCGTATCATTTACTCCCTTTACTTGGTTTGGACCCTCCCATAGTGGAGAAAGGAACTGACGGAAATAATGTGGACCATCAAAACAGACTTCGCTCGCTTCCTCGCTCTCCGTGTTTGAACCCGACCTCTCTTATCATCTACCAGGATAGGTGGTTAATTTTAATTCGAATTATACATTTTTCTGTGTGGCAATACCTCTTTTTAATGGACTACCTGGAGTCTTAAGATTTGTCCCCTCCTTTCTGCTTCTTTGCAAGTATGCAGAGATTATTTTGTCATAGAGCTATACATATATATTTAATTTTGTAAGTACAAAGGAATTGTTCATTTTGCAACCTTTTATGCAGTCAGTAAGAGATGAAGTAGTAAATCAGAAATTATCACGAAAGAGCATGTTTCCTTTGTCGGGGGACACAAAGTGAAACTCTTGCCCTTATCATCCATGGAAAGACATGACAGGTGTGACTCCCTGAGGATACATTTTATGTTGACATAGAATTCTGTGAAAATCTGACTCTCATATGAAAGTTTTATTTAATATGAAACAAAGTTGTATACTTCTTCCATCATTATTTCCGTTATTTCTCCCATTCTCACCCCGTTGCCCAAGGAATAGCCCCCAGACGATGAACTGCGTAGTTTCTAGCGACAACCTTCTTGACAGACAAAGTCGTCCGAGGCAACCGCAAAAGAACTCCCCTCTCCCCAGGAGACTACTCTATTACGAAGAGTCTGCAGTATGACCAATTAACAAAAACAAACATGTGTTCCTGTGTTGAGGGTGGACAAGAGAACACCTACAAGGGTGAACTTTGCGGAGAGAATCATAACCAAAAATAGTCAGTCATCTCCCCAGGTGATGACGAATTTAACATTAATTAGTCAAGCAATGTCTGCATTGTCGTCACCCATGACAGGGGAGACTGACATAAATTGGGAGAAGTGACAGTTTGCGTTAGAAGAGTCCCCGAGATTTCCCACGCTAAAAAAGTATAAAACAGGAATGATCAGAGATCTCGAGGCGATCATCGGAAAAAGAAGACTACAAGCGTCTACTCTGGAAGGACTTCAAAGTTTTTGATCGCCGACCTAAAGAGGTAAATACTTAGATTGTTTTTACTTCACTCTCTCTCGGTATACTCGGGACTTAGAAATTATTGTCGCTCAATATACTCGGGACTTTGAATTTATTTATCTGTTCCTTTGGGTAAGACTTAGAATTATTTTGTGTCGAGGACCTTTGGTGGTCCCACTTACGGGATAGACGGACATCAGTTGTCCGATATTGTCGCGACTCGAAATTTATTATAATTATTGCTTACATTTTGTTTAGAATTAATGGGTAATTTTACTGTATTTGTATTATTTTTATGTTTATATTAAATATGTTATTCCTAATTTAATTACTCTTGTTAACTACTACCAACATCTCATCACGACTTCATTACGCCTCCCACTCCTTTAGCCCTCCTATAGCCATTTCCTGACAGCCAAGCCATTAACTGGGGAGAAGCTCTCCGCTTCAGCCCCCTCGGTTAGCACAAAGCTAAAAAATTGCATAAAGTGCATTAACAGAATTATCCGAATTATCGTTACTGTGCAGCAAAGTCCAATTCGAACAGTAGTTAGCCTACCCTGCCTGCAGAAGCTCCTTGTTCCACATTCCAGAGGGCGAACATCAGCCTGCAATATAATGGAGCCATGTTCATTCCACAAGTGCATCAGGCAGAGGATAAAGGCTCGTATGAATTTCTGAATACATTTCACATCCCAGATAACTGGTAACCTGTAATAGACAGCATGGATATTTTCAAATTCATAATTAACTTGTACACCTATTATAACTACACTTTACCAACAATTCATTTGACCGAAAACGTTAGATTATGTTAATTTTTATTAGTTGTAAAAGTGGAGGTTGTTAAGCTCAACTACCAGGATCCCCCTATTTGGCATATGGGATACAATGCACAGCAAACACGTGGATGGGTGTTCAGATTCCAGGAATGGTAAACAGAAGTTTCTAAACCATCTCTGAAAGGTTCCCTCACCACGGACAATAACCCACTTCGAAGGGCGTAGAGTTATTTGTGATCGCTAGAGAGATAACTCTCATGAATTACAGATTAAATAACCCTGAAGTCGTCAATCAAATCACAGAAGCGTTAAGCTGATATATCGAAAATAAATTAATGATATGGGTTGAAGACAACAATAATTGGCAAGGTCTGGTGGCTTTTCTGGAAAACACACAGTGAATTCAAAATCATTTTAAATCATTTGTAAAATATTTCATATTTAACGTGATAATATAAAATATTATTTGTATCTTTTTGTACATTTTTTGTGATTTATGTATTTTTTAATAAAAAGTTATAATTTCAGTTCTGTTGTTTATAAATTATTATAGTTGTAGTGAAACAAGAGATACTTTTTACCGATAAACTATCACAAATCTTTAAATTCAGTAAAACCAACACGGAACATTTTAAATAACCAGAAGGCACCGAAATTTTCATGTGTAGTTTAGAAATGAAGTGAAAAATTTTGCTTAAAAGTTTTAATTGTGAGATCTGAATAGCCCATGGGTCTAAATAATTTAAAATTTAAGTTAAATTTTTGTAGAAAAATATTCTTTTGTTTTAATAAGAAATTCACGGTTTTCTAACGTGGAAAAACTGATAAAAGAGCCACTTCCTTTGACGAAAGTAGAAGCATCCTTTGTTGAAGTGACAAACTCAACTGCATCGATATCTGCAGTATTGACCATTTCCACAGTGATGTCAGCCAAAAAGGAGAATGCAGGCCAATATGCCGTTTCAAGTTTCCAGTGTAGTAAACAGGCTGTTTCACAGTTTTCTCTGCCATGATATTTTAGTATAAATATTGGTAAATGGTCACTAGAAAGTGGATTAGATCCAACCTCCCACGTAAATGCTGACAACAGGTTTAGACTGACTAAGGATAAATCAATGAAAGTGAATGCTCTTGTTGGAGCATGGAAGTATGTCACTTCTCCAGTATTAAATAAATATAGTTGTTAATTATTTATAAACCTTTAAATAGCTCTGACTCGACGGGTGATGTCGAGACTGCCCCACATTGGATTGTGACAATTGAAATCACCAAGTAAAAGAAATGGAGTCAGGAGCTGTTCAACCAATGCATCCAATTCATCCTCATTGACTTTGACATCTGGTGGCAAGTATATAAAACAAACCGTGACAGTTAATCCAATAGAAATTCTGACTGCCACAGCTTGCAAATCAGTTGTTATTTGTACCGGCAAGGATGGGATGCAATTTGTTTGTTTCGTTTTTGTTTTTTGGCACAAGAGCCATATAGGCTATGCTGCGCCAAAGCGAATGGTTAAAAATAATTTTAAACATGATACATAGCATATGATAATAATAAATAAATAACAACAGCAATAATAATAAATACACACATAATAAGTACAAAAACACAACAATAGCCACACCTCCACTGGCACAATTGTGGCTATCATCATCCTTGCGGTAGAGATCGAATCCTTTTGAAGTAATTCTTTCTCCAGGTTTCAAATGAGTCTCCTAAAGTGCCATGCACAGAGAAATGGTAGGTAATGTCAAGTGTTTAAGGTCAGAGAAGTTGTTGCAGAAACCACAACAGTTCCATTGGATTATTTTATAATCCATTATCTGTTTGAGGCAGCATTCTTTGCAAGGCTATCCCTCTTAAATTAAACAGGGGGTTTCTCTTTTAAAGAAAACATTGGTTTTGTAACCTCCTTGTTAGTCTCCTCATCAGAAAAGTCACAGAACACAATCATAGACTGAGCCTCTAAGTTCCTACGTTTAAAAAACGCTGCTTTCAATTTTTGTTTTTAGTGTGTTCTTATTCTCCTTTTTTAAAACCCACATTTCTTGTTATTACCCATGTTTTAAGTAGGGGTGTTTTGTTCTTCTTGCTCTCCTTTTCTGCTGTTTGAGTGGATGGTATCAGCAAACATTTTGCATCACAAGCAAAAGATTCTTTTAGAGAAACAAAAATATCTGTCTGAACTCTGCATGTCTCTGTGGATTTTAAAATTGCAGCAATGTCTTCGGCTTAAGTGATGCACTTGATGTGACCATGCACTAAGCCTCTGAGTAAGCTTAATTGTTGATAGTTTTCACCCGCTGAATCTCTGTTTCTCTCTGCCATGCAGGGCATTATCGGGAGTAGGAAAAATGAGCATCTTTACAGTTTACACAGCATAAAGTACTGGTACACTCAGTACTCTGGTGGCCTTACATTCCACACTGTGCACATAAGCTTTTGCCTCATTCCTAAACATAAGCATGTTTAGGAATGTCCAAACCGCTGATATTTGAAGCAGAGCGGCAAATTTAAAATATATGAACGAACCGAAAAGCGCAAATATCCTGTTGTAAGAGAACATGGTAATGTCAGTTGATTAAATGTCATGATTAAATGTTTTGTAGAAATTAACTTGCCGTCTCGATGAATGGAGATGCGTCGAACAGCAGTTACACCTTGATCAGCAACACCAATCTGAATATCTGATTCATCCTCAGACATCAGATCGATCTCTGATATCACACCACGTGATGAGTTTAGACTTCCATGTGGGGTGACAGTTACCTCTATATCTCCAAGTGTCTTAATTGCCAAAAGTTTTGCAGATTGTTGAGGTGAGGTTGTTTCTAGAAGCAGATCTCCTGACCTCAATTTTTGTATTTTTTTCAAATTTCCAACTGTAGATTCAAACAGTTTCTGGATCAGAAAAGGAGAACATTTTGATAGAGGTGTTTGTCCAGTAGCATGGACTATGAAGTAGGTTGGCTGACTGGAAATGATTTGTTTCTTTGTAGCATTGTCTGTAGTTTTGGTTTTTTGATGATCCATGATTATGTAATATTAATTCAGCTCCCAGTGACCCCACCCTCCATGGGGCCCAACAAGGGGATGCCGTCACATGGGAGACTCCCATAGACCGTCACACCAGGGTTTCCCAGGAGCTATACCCTCACAATGCAGTCAAGAAGAGCACATCTAGTCTGACGTGTCCGCCCGGTCTGCATCGATCGGTTGACTCCAAGCCGAGGTCAAGAATGACTCAACGATCAGCCGATTGACTCAAACGGAGCCTGATTTGAGCCTCCCGTTTATCCGAAGCAGGGGCCAAAGCAGTGTGTTGGGGACGTTATGTTGCCCCTCAACTACCAGGATCCCCTTTTTGGCATACGGGATACCACGCACGGCAAACATGTGGGTGGGCGTTCAGATCCCAGGGATGGCAAATAAGGTTTTCTAAGCCATCTCTGGGAGGTCCCCTCACCACGGACAGGAACCCACATCGAGGGGTTATCTTTTGGGGGTGACATTGGTTTTTTCATCTCCATGTTAGGCTCTTCATCAGAGATATCCGAGAACTCACTCATGGACTGAGTCTCTGATCTTTTAGCTTTAGAGAGAGCTGCTTTTAATTTTTGTTTGTTAAGTGGGTTCTTATTTGCTTTCTTAGAACCCACATTTCTGGTTACTACCCTGTTTTAGGTACGGGTGTCTTTGTCTTGATACTCTCCTTTTCTTCGGTTTGTTTTGATTGAGTCAGCAAACATTTTGCGTGTCAAGTGAGAGATTCTTTTGGGGAGACAGAAATATCTGTTTGAACCCCACATGTCTTAGTAGACTTCAACGCAGCAGCAAAGGTCTTTTGTTTCGTTGTTGCACTTGGAATGGCCATGCAACGGGCCTCTGTGTATGATACGTTGTTTACGGTTTTTATCCGTTGCACCTCTTTTTCTCTCTGCCACGCAGGGCATTTCTGGGAGTAGGAAGTATGGGCATCTTTACAGTTCACACAGCATGGGATACTTTTACATTCAGTACTGTCGTGGTCTTCAGTCCCACACTGTGCACATACGCTTTTGCCTCGGCAAGATGTTTGTGAATGTCCAAACCGCTGGCATTTGAAGCAGCGCAGCGGATTTGGAACGTAGGGGCGAACTGGACAGCGCAGATATCCTGCAGTAATGAAAGATGGCAATGTCGATTTGTTACACGTTAAATTTAAGTGTTTGGTAGCAATTAACTTCCCATCTCTACGAATGGAGATGCGTCGGACAGCAGTGACACCTTGATCTGAAAGACCGATCTGAATATCTGATTCATCTTCAGACATTAGGTCGATCTCAGATATCACACCACGTGATGAGTTTAGACTTTTGTGTGATGTGATTGAGACTCCCATTTCTCCAAGTGTTTTCATTGACAAAAGCTTTGTTGTTTGTTGAGGAGAGGCTGTTTCCACCAGGAGGTCACCTGACCTCAATTTCTGTATTTTCTTTAAGTGCCCAATAGTTGATTCAAACAATTTTTGGATCAAAAATGGGAACACTTATATAACGGTTTTTCTCCAGTTGCGTGGACTACTAAGTACACTGGCTGACTAGAGGTCTTTTCATTTGTCATTGTTAGCTTGTTTGGAATTTTTGTATTTTGAAAATCCATATTTAAAAATAAATATTCAGCTCCCAGTGACCCCACCCACCATGGGGCCCAACAAGTAGATGCTGTCACATGGGAGCCTCCCATAGACCGTCACACCAGGGTTTCCCAGGAGCTATACCCTCACAATGCAGTCAAGAAGAGCACATCTTGTCTGACATGTCCGCCCGATCTGCATCGATCGGTTGACTCCAAGCCGAGGTCAAAAGTGACTCAACGACCAGCCGATTGACTCAAACGGAGCCTGATTTGAGCCTCCCGTTTATCCAAAGCAGGAGCCAAAGCAGTGTGTTGGGAACGTTATGTTGCCCCTCAACTACCAGGATCCCCCTTTCCGGCATACGGGACACCACGCACGGCAAACACGTGGGTGGGCGTTCAGATCCCAGGGATGGTAGAAAAGAGTTTCTAAACCATCTCTGGGAAGTCCCCTCACCACAAACAGGAACCCACATCGAGGGAAGAAGGAGAAGCCCATCGCTTCAAAGTTTGGTCTGGAATATACTGTCGTATGTCAATTACTAAACATGGGCGATTACAACAACAAGGCCTACCATGTATTCATGGTAGTGTTTTGTTCGTTCCAAGTTCGTTAGTTCGATACATCAGTTCAGTTAGTTTTGATTGCAATTGCATCCATCTTCTTATTTTGATAAAAGGTAAAGCATATATATTTTCTTCTTTAGTCAACATATGTGTTTCTTTTTTTGCTAGTTTTTTCTTTATACTGTATTGTATATTAAAATATTAAATATATATATTAATTAATACATGCAAGATTCGAAATTGAATCTCTGCATTAGATTTTTCATTTGTGATAGTATATAAATACTGTTATAGAAATTTGTACGCAATTTTAGTTTTGCAGTGTGAATAATTTTGTTTTTATAAAACATATTACAAGTATTATTTATAAATTCATACGAAAAGGATATAGTATATAATATTTAAAAAAATGTTTAACTCCATTTGATATTTTGAAAAAGTAACTCAAAAAATACATTTCATATTATTTTCATTTCGATCAGAAATATTTTTGTATGAAAATTCAATACAAAAATTTTAATTCTGTTAAAAAAATTTTTAACATTTTTTCCACAATAAAATTTGTGAAATATATTATTTTCATTGTCAACAATTATCATTCTATAAGATATAAGGTCATGGATTTGAGTGGCTAAGCTAAGACTGATTTTTACTTAAATGTGGCAATTGTAGATTCCTAGTTAATTTTTTTTTAATTCTACTGCATTATCTCATTTCACATAAATTTATACATTTCAGATTTAATCAAAAGTCTTGCATATATATACAACTTATATTAATTATTTCATTACTTTACATATTTATCTTGATTACTTTTAACTATGTGCTTAAATTTTTTGAATAATTTATATTATTGTTTTAGCACACTTTTGCACATAGTGATTAATCAAGTTATACATGTATATCTTATTTTAAAACATAATTTAGGATAAGTGAAATTTTGTAAATAATTCGAATAATTTAAAAAAATAAAGCCATTCTTAATGAATATGCATGACATTTCACTATAATTTTCAAATATACATCCAATTGATAATTTATTCAACAATAAATAATAATAACAACTCTCCCATGGTCACCACCTGGTCATGATAGGAGAGCCAAGTAATTTTACTGAATCATAAGGAAATGCAGGCTGGAGCACAAGCTCCTGGTAGAAACACCCATGCAAGTAAGGTCTATGGGGAGAAATGAAGCTAAGAGTGACCACACACCCACATTATGTGTAGATAATTATCATGGTAGTAACCAGATCTAACTATGATACCGGCTCGGACGTCGCCCAAGTGAACAAGGTCCGCGTTCGTGAGTTAGACAGAGGCTCATGTTCGAAAAACAGGCTCCAGTCTCCTTTGAGTACCAGTGGCAAAAGCAGCGCCGGCCCAAGCATGGCTACTGCAATGCCCTCAACAGATGTGAGAAATCAACCTAGCCTTGGTGTTTCTGTGGCAATGCATCCACAGACCACAAAAACTGGAAAACCATGCCAACAAATGAAATGGACATCAGTAATAAACGAGTTTATCATCTGCACTTACTATGTAATCACAAAACTCGAAACAAACATGACAGCATACAGACAGCTACTACACCATAGATTCACACAACAATATCCTCACCTCACTGTCACAGAACAACCTAATTCCACAAACGACACTTGAACTTATCAAACAACAGGTTGCTGATCAAATACATCAACAGACAGAAACATTTAACATTATTAATAAAGATCACTTAACCTGTCAGGATAATCCAGCAACAAGCATTAATAATTGCACACATACAACAACTACAACTAATGATACTACAGGCACTTCCTCATTGATCACTGATAACATAGACATAAAATTAGTTAATACTCACTAAATATACCGGCACAGATCCCACACAAAGACCACGAATACCGAAAATCAACATGTCAAAGGTAGTAGAGAAAACACTAAATTATGTAAACACTCACCTACTACCAAACTACATTCATTCAATTTCTACACTCTCAGACATTCATACATTAGTTTATGCCGGAGCAGTCACAGTAGTAACACACCATGGACTAAAAATACAATCACAGACAGACACACACAAAACACAATCCTATCACAAGCCTGCCTGGCAGGGAAGAATAGAAACACAAATAAATGACATTAGACAGCAATTAGGCAGGCTGACACAATACACTAAGAACAACATAACACCCAAATTAAAGAAACAACTCAAAAACATTTTCAAAAAAACCAAAACACACACAAAACATGAACATCACAACACATACATTACAGAATACATCGATACACTGAAACAGAAACTCGCAGCCAAAGCACGTAGACTCAAACGATACAAAACATGTACACTACAAAAACAACAAAATAAATTATTCGCAACAAACGAAAAACTTTTCTACAGACAAATCAGTACCAAAACAAACACTGATACACAGCATAGTCGCACACCAACAGAAAAACAACTCACAACTTATTGGTCTTCTCTTTGGTCCAATGCTGTTACACACAATGCTGATGCAGGCTGGATTGAGGAGGAGAACAGAAACTTGCACAACATACCAACTATGCCCTGTGCTGAAATAAACGTACACGACATTTGCTACGCTGTTAACAGAACACACAACTGGAAGACACCTGGTGTAGACAACATTCACAATTTCTGGTACAAAAAGTTTACATCACTGCACCAGGAACTAGCTAAACATCTAACACACATCATCATCAATCCACAAGACATGCCAAAATTTCTTACTCAGGGCATCACCTACATGAAACCTAAAAACAACAAAACCACAGACCCCACACAATACAGACCAATTACATGTCTTCCAACACTCTACAAATTATTGACATCCTGTATCACAAACAAAATATACAAACATGTTGAAGAACACGACATTCTTACAGAACAACAAAAAGGTTGCCGTAGAAATCACAGGGGATGCAAAGAACAGTTACTCATAGATTCAGTCATTCTACGGCAAGCACACAAACAACACAGAAACATACACATGGCATATATAGACTACAGAAAAGCATTCGACAGTGTTCCACACAGTTGGCTGCTACATATTCTACACATGTACAAAATACATCCATCACTCATTGCATTCTTCGAAAACACTATGCAGCACTGGAGAACAACACTACATCTCAGGGTTAGTAACACTTCCATACAAACAAACGAAATATTCATTAGGCGAGGAATTTTTCAAGGAGATTCCTTGAGTCCTCTCTGGTTCTGCCTAGCCCTGAATCCATTATCCAACATGTTAAACAACACGCAATATGGCTACAATATCAGACACGAAAAAACAACACAGTTTACACTCTCACATCTCATGTACATGGACGACATAAAACTTTATGCATCCACACAAAAACAACTTCATCAACTCCTACAAATCACACATTCATACACTAAGGACATACAAATGGAGTTTGGCCTAGACAAATGCAAAAAACTTCACATAGAAAAAGGAATCCTGAAGAAAGAAGATTTTGCACTTGGAAATGGAGACGACATTGAATCCATGGAAGAGGGCGAGTTCTACAAGTATTTAGGATTCCAACAGGCCAGACTAACAGAACATACACAAATAAAGCAAAGATTAATTAAAGAATACCAAACTAGGTTAAACGCTATCCTCAGAACACAGTTAAATGCAAAATACACAGTTAAAGCAATAAACACATATGTCATCCAAGTACTAACATACTCTTATGAAGTTATACATTGCACTCACACAGATCTCTAGCAACTACAAAGAAAAACAAGAACAACACTTACTAAGCATAATCACCATCATCCTAAATCCGCCGTAGAAAGATTAACCCTTCCATATAAAAATGGCTGACGTGGCCTGATTGACATAGTTAACCTTCACGACAAACAAATACAGTCACTGCTAGAGTTTTTCTATAGGAAACAAGAAACATCACAATTACGTAAAGCAGTAACTCTAGCAGACTCAAATAGCACACTCACAATGTACAACACTCACAATGTACAAAACACATGCACTGAAAAAATTAGAAAGTACACAGAACTCGCCCAGAAAATAAGGCATCTGTGGAGGATGGATAGGGTGCTTATTGCACTTGTCGTTCTCTCCTGTACAGGCGTGATACCCCACACACTACACAGAAGCCTGGGAACATTACAATTGAATATAAATACATACATAACACTACAGAAGGCCAGTATATTGAATACATGCCATATTGTTAGGAAATTCCTGAATACAGACACTGACACACACATTTTATCTTAGTTCTGTTTTGGTTGCTATGCCTTGACTCTGGTCTGGCATAGCACACAGCCACCAATGTAAACCGAGTATAACCTACTAAACACGACACAATAATAATAATATCTTTATTGTATTAATTAATTAAGGAGACCTTGTTACAGGAAAGTAGAAAAGAACAGTATTAATAAACTTATTTATATTATTAATTAATACAATCACATATATTTCATGTAGAAAATCTGTAGTGGTAGTAATAAGCAAAGGAAATATAAAAAAAACAGAAATATATAAATTTGAGAAAACTTGTCGTAATAATTAGTTAGATGTGCTTTCAATATTACAATTGGATAATTCTTTGATACTATAAATGAAATATTTATTTATTTTATACATATAATTAATTGTTAACATATCAAATTTGGATCTAAGATTAGATTCTTGATTTTTATGAATTAAGTCGTTAATTTGATATTTTCGGCAAAATACTCTAGCGCAGGACATTTACTGACGATATGGAATAATGAAAAGTTATTTAATTTGCACCAGTAACAGTCCTTTGTAAAGTCATTATAGGTATTGTTGACCATTATAGAACATTTACTGAGATAAATTTGATGGTTGGTTAGTTGATTCGTTAGAGTTTATTGGCGCAAAAGCCACACAGGCCAAGCTGCGCCATGACAAATAATATAAATAACTAAATAAATAAATAAATATATATATATAATGTATAATGTTTAATATAAATAAATAAATAAACTAATAAATAACAAAATGAATAACAAAACAATATATAACAATATACATAATAATAACAAAATATATACTTAAATAAAGAAATAAATAAATAAGTAAATAATTAAATATGTTTATAAATATTATTCACTTTCAAAAAGTTCAATAATTCGTCAAGATTTGGCCTCTGGCCCAAAATCTCTCTCAAACTTGCATTTCCAAAATGCTGTCTATGACTTTGATGAAAAGCTGTGCAGTTGCAAAGCATGTGTTTTACACTTAGAAAGCAGTTGCAATGCTCGCACACTGGCTGGTCTTCACCCTTCAAAAGGTATTGATGAGTCAACCGAGTATGCCCAATTCTCAAACGAGTAAGAATTACTTCAGATCTCCTGTCATACTGTTTATTATGTGTCCAATTTTCTATATTTGGCTTGATCTCATGTAGTTTATTGTGGACTTGTGCATTCCACACGTTTTGCCATCTCTCNTGCAAAACACTTCACATAGAAAAAGGAATCCTGAAGAAAGAAGATTTTGCACTTGGAAATGGAGACGACATTGAATCCATGGAAGAGAACGAGTTCTACAAGTATTTAGGATTCCAACAGGCCAGACTAACAGAACATACACAAATAAAGCAAAGATTAATTAAAGAATACCAAACTAGGTTAAACGCTATCCTCAGAACACAGTTAAATGCAAAATACACAGTTAAAGCAATAAACACATATGTCATCCAAGTACTAACATACTCTTATGGAGTTATACATTGCACTCACACAGATCTCTAGCAACTACAAAGAAAAACAAGAACAACACTTACTAAGCATAAACAACATCATCCTAAATCCGCCGTAGAAAGATTAACCCTTCCATATAAAAATGGCTGACGTGGCCTGATTGACATAGTTAACCTTCACGACAAACAAATACAGTCACTGCTAGAGTTTTTCTATAGGAAACAAGAAACATCACAATTACGTAAAGCAGTAACTCTAGCAGACTCAAATAGCACACTCACAATGTACAACACTCACAATGTACAAAACACATGCACTGAAAAAATTAGAAAGTACACAGAACTCGCCCAGAAAATAAGGCATCTGTGGAGGATGGATAGGGTGCTTATTGCACTTGTCGTTCTCTCCTGTACAGGCGTGATACCCCACACACTACACAGAAGCCTGGGAACATTACAATTGAATATAAATACATACATAACACTACAGAAGGCCAGTATATTGAATACATGCCATATTGTTAGGAAATTCCTGAATACAGACACTGACACACACATTTTATCTTAGTTCTGTTTTGGTTGCTATGCCTTGACTCTGGTCTGGCATAGCACACAGCCACCAATGTAAACCGAGTATAACCTACTAAACACGACACAATAATAATAATATCTTTATTGTATTAATTAATTAAGGAGACCTTGTTACAGGAAAGTAGAAAAGAACAGTATTAATAAACTTATTTATATTATTAATTAATACAATCACATATATTTCATGTAGAAAATCTGTAGTGGTAGTAATAAGCAAAGGAAATATAAAAAAAACAGAAATATATAAATTTGAGAAAACTTGTCGTAATAATTAGTTAGATGTGCTTTCAATATTACAATTGGATAATTCTTTGATACTATAAATGAAATATTTATTTATTTTATACATATAATTAATTGTTAACATATGAAATTTGGATCTAAAACTAGATTCTTGATTTTTATAAAATCAGTCCTTGATTTGATATTTTCGGCAAAATACTCTAGCGCAGGACATTTACTGACGATATGGAATAATGAAAAGTTATTTAATTTGCACCAGTAACAGTCCTTTGTAAAGTCATTATAGGTATTGTTGACCATTATAGAACATTTACTGAGATAAATTTGATGGTTGGTTAGTTGATTCGTTAGAGTTTATTGGCGCAAAAGCCACACAGGCCAAGCTGCGCCATGACAAATAATATAAATAACTAAATAAATAAATAAATATATATATATAATGTATAATGTTTAATATAAATAAATAAATAAACTAATAAATAACAAAATGAATAACAAAACAATATATAACAATATACATAATAATAACAAAATATATACTTAAATAAAGAAATAAATAAATAAGTAAATAATTAAATATGTTTATAAATATTATTCACTTTCAAAAAGTTCAATAATTCGTCAAGATTTGGCCTCTGGCCCAAAATCTCTCTCAAACTTGCATTTCCAAAATGCTGTCTATGACTTTGATGAAAAGCTGTGCAGTTGCAAAGCATGTGTTTTACACTTAGAAAGCAGTTGCAATGCTCGCACACTGGCTGGTCTTCACCCTTCAAAAGGTATTGATGAGTCAACCGAGTATGCCCAATTCTCAAACGAGTAAGAATTACTTCAGATCTCCTNAAATCTCTCTCAAACTTGCATTTCCAAAATGCTGTCTACAACTTTGATCAAAAGCAGTGCAGTTGCAAAGCATGTGTTTTACACTTAAAAACCAGTTGCAATACTCACATACTGGCTGGTCTTCACCCTTCAAAAGGTATTGATGAGTCAACCGAGTATGCCCAATTCTCAAACGACTAAGAATTACTTCAGATCTCCTGTCATACTGTTTATTGTGTGTCCAATTTTCTATCATCAGTTTGATATCATGTAGTTTATTGTGGATTGCACGAATCCACATGTTTTGCAATCTCTCTTCTAGTCGTTTTTTAACGACTAGCTTTAAATCACCTCCTTCGATACACATTGTATGCTGTAAACGACTTACTGATTTAGCAACTGCAACTAATTAATTACCTCTTAAACCCATGTAACCTGAGATCCAACGAAACTTTACAGAAAAATTTCTCATAGTGAGATGACAAATTAGTTTCCAAATTTTAATCACTTTGGAATGAGAACTAAATTTATACGAGATCAAAGCCTGAAGTGCACTAGCTGAGTCAGTGTAAATCACGCAGCAATGATGACCTTTCCTATTTATATACTTTAGGGTAAATAAATGACATGCAACTTCGCATTAAAAATTAAAAAATTCAATGAGATTTGCACTGCAACGATTTCATCCTGGCGAACAACGGCTAAGCCAATATAGTTATCTGATTTAAATCCATTGATGTATATATAAATTAAATTCCTATCACAATGTTGAATTTCTGCAAGATGCTGTCAATACACAGTCTAATGTGGTTTCTTTGGAAAACTGCTTTAGGCTCAAGTCAACATCTATCGCTGAAGTTGACCATGGTCAAATACTATAAACCTCAACCTGTGATATGTTGCTTGCGTCCAGGTCAATCAATCATGCTGCTTACATTCTCCATTCTTATGTCGAATGTAAAGACATTACTTGGGCGAGCTTCAAATATTCGTTTAAGATGAGCATCTAATACTGTACAATCAACAGAAGGTTTAGCAAGAGATTTTTGTTTTATATAATAAAAAAAAAAAACAACTTTCTCTCCTAACAGATAGTGGAGGCTCATAAAAATCCACATACAAACTTTAAACAAAGGAAGTTCGAAATGCACCAGTGCACAAACGCAGTGCTTGACAATAGATTGTATCCAGAATCTAAAGAGTAGATTCTCACGCAGAGCCATAAATAATGCATCCGTAATCCAGCTTTGTGCGAACAACGGCCCTATAAATCCTGAGCAAAGAACATTTGTCTGCTCCCCAAGATAAGCAGCACAGTACCTTTCAAAGGTTCAGAGATTTTAAACATCTACACTGCAAATTGTGCAAGTGCAATAAAAACGTCAGTTTAAGGTCAAATAAAACTTCCAAAAACTTCACTTCATTGACCATCATAATTTTATACTCTTCTGACTGAATTTCAGAATCCAGGTGCAAACCACGCCTTCAACAAAAGTGGATGCACGAAATCTTCTCCGTGTTAAAACTAAAACCATTAGTCTTGGTCCAATTGTCGCATATGCAATTTAGGAAGGTTTGCAGTTATCTCTCAATAAAACTCATGTTGCTAGACTGGCAAGAGATCTGAAAGGTTGGTTGGTTGGTTTTGGTTTTTTGGCACAAGAGCCATATAGGCTAAGCTGCGCCATAACAAATGGTAAATAATTATAAACATCACAAATAACAAACATATGACAAAAACAAATAAATAAATAAATAAACAACAGCAACAAAAAAACAAATATATACATATTAATAACAAACAAGAACGAACAAAAAGCTAAAAGATAAATAAATAGATAATTAAATAGGTAAATAAATAAATAAATAATTAAATTTCTTTACACAAATTATTGACTTTTAAAAAGTCTAATATATCATAAAAATTGGGCCTCTGACCCAGAATCTGTTTAAAATTTGCATTTCCAAAATGCTGCCTACGCCTGGTCTCAAAAACAGAGCAATCGAGCAGTATGTGTTTTACAGTAAGAGGACAGTTGCAATACTGGCATACTGGCTGCTCGTCACCCTTCAAAAGGTATTGATGAGTCAACCGAGTATGTCCAATTCTCAAACGAGTAATAATAACTTCAGATCTCCTGTTATAAAATTTCTTGTGTGTCCAATTTTCTATCGTAGGTTTGATCTCATGCAGTTTATTGTGGACTTGTGCGTTCCACATATTTTGCCATCTCTCTGCTAGTCGTTTTTTAATGACTAGCTTGAAATCACCTCCTTCAATACGCATTGTGTGCTGTGGAGGACTAGCTGATTTTGCAGCTGCATCTGCTTCTTCATTTCCTCTTATACCAACATGGCCTGGGACCCAACAAAATTTTATAGAGAAATTCCTTGCAAGAAGATGGCTAAACAATTTACGAATTTTAATCACTATAGAGTGAGAACTAGGTTCACACGAGATCAAAGCCTGAAGTGCACTAACTGAGTCAGTGTAAATAACACAGCGACAATGACCTTTTCTGATTACATAGTTTAAGGCTAAGTGGATAGCATGCAGCTCTGCAGTAAAAATAGATGAATTCGATGAAATTTGCTCTGCCACAATTTCATCCTGGCAGACAAGAGCTGAGCCAACATAATCATCAGATTTAGAACCGTCAGTGTAAATAAGAATTAAATACCTATCATTGTGTTGGATTTCTGCAAAGTGCTGTTTATAGACATAGTCTGGAGTTGATTCCTTAGGAAACTGCTTTAAGCTAAAGTCAACATTTATCACAGGAGTAGACCAGGGTGGCGTACTATCAATCTCGGCCTGTGAAACTGAAAGTCATCCACATACAAAGTGTTTCACACTAGGGGGAAGACAGTTTGCTATGCTGTTAATTTTGATTAGGAACAATGTCAAACTCAAAATACAACCTTGAAAAATACCTTCTTGTGTGAAAAGCCTAGATACTGTGTTGCCCATCCTGACTTGAAATCTTCGATTCTGTAAAGTTTTTTATAAAAATTGGCAAATTACCCCGCAACCTGAATTCGTGCAAATCACAGAGTATCCCATATCGCCAACAGCGATCATAAGCCTTCTCTATATCTAAAAACACAGACACTAAGTGCTGTCGTCTAACAAACGCTTCGCGTATAGATGTTTCAAGGTTTACTAAGTTATCAGTGGTACTTCTGTTCCTATGAAAACCACCCTGATGTGGTGAAATGTAGTTCTTTTCCTCTGACAGTTACATCCTCCGTCCGTTTACCATCCTCTCAAAGAGTTTACACAGGCAACTAGTCAGAGAGATTGGTCTGTAATTAAAAAAATTCTTGTGGTCTTTACCTGGTTTAAGAATGGGAGTAATGATAGATAGACTCCAAGAGTCTAGAAAAGCATGTTCTGTCCATATTCTGTTAAATATACACAGAAGATTAGAAAGAGAATTGTTTAAAAGATTTCTAATCATGCTTTTGTGGATTTTATCTGGGCCTACAACACTATTCCTCGAGTAATGGATCGCTGTATGTAATTCAATTCTAGTGAATGTCACATTATATTCCTCATTAGATGAATAATAAAAATTTAAATTTTGTTTTTCTCTTTGGGCTTTATAAGCTTGTAAATTCTTTGCATACATAATATTGCTGGATGAAGCAGAAAATGTTTCACCCAACGTATCAGCTATAACCTGTACATCGCTAATTATTGTGCCATTATTTTCCAGCATTGACAGAGACTGAGAAGCATGTTTCCCATTAATTTTATTGATTTTATCCCAGACTGCTTTTGAGCTAGTGGAAGATGTTATGCTAGAAACATACTTCCTCCAAGAATCCCTTTGGCTTTGCCTTCTTATTCTTCTGGCATTTGCCTTTGCTTTTTGAAAAGCTATCAAATAGTTAGTAGTGGGGTACTTTCTGAAAAGTCCCCATGCTTTCTTTTGTGCTTTAAATGCTGCCTTGCAATTCTGGTCCCATCATGGTTTCGGATGCTTTGAATATCTAGTTGATGTTTTTCCCATTGTTTTTTCAGCTGCCTGAATAATACTAGAAGTGACAACTTCAACTGCCTCATTATTATCAAGCAGTATTGACCATTTCCTCAGTGATATCAGCCAAAGAGGAAAATGCAGGCCAATCTGCCGTTTCAAGTTTCCAGCGTAGTGGACGGGCTGTTTCACTGCTTTCTCTGCCTTGATATTTTAGAAATATTAAGAAGTGGTTGCTAGAAAGGGGATTAGATCCTACCTCCCATGTAAATGCTGAAAACAGGTTTGGACTTGCTAAAGATAGATCAATGGCAGTGAATGTTCTTATTAGGGCATTGAAGTATGTCACTTCTCCAGTATTAAATAAATATAGTTGGTAGTTATTTTCTTAATTCTCACACCATTAGTGTTAGTATGATAGATGATTGTTTAAATATAATTGGTGATTGCCTATGAATCTTTCAATGGCTCTGCCTTGACGGTTAATGTCAGGACTGCCCCACATAGGATTGTAACCATTAAAATCACCAAGTAACAGGAACAGAGTCGGCAGCTGTTCAACCAACGTATCCAATTCATCCTCATTGACTCTGACAACTGGTGGCAAGTATATAAAACAAACTGTGACAGTTACTCCAATAGAAATTCTGACTGCCACAGCTTGCAAAGTAGTGGTTATTTTTACCAGTAAGGATGGAATGTGATTTGAAACCAGAATAGCCACACCGCCACTGGCATGGTTGTGGCTATCATCATCCTTGCAATAGAGATAGAATCCTTTTAAATAGATTTTTTTCTCCAGGTTTTAGATGTGTTTCCTGGAGTGCCACACAGAGCGACGAGGTAGATGATGTTAAGTGTTTAATGTCAGAGACATTCTTGCAGAAACCATGACAGTTCCATTGGATTATTTTATAATCCATTAGGTGTTTGAGACAGCATTTGTAGCAAGGTTATCCCTCTTTAATTTCACAGGGGGTTTTTCTTTTGGAGGTGACGTTGGTGGTGTCACCCCCTTATTATTCTCATTATCAGAGAAGTCAGAGAACTCACTCATAGACTGGGTCTCCGATTTCTTTGATTTAGAGAGGGCTGCTTTTATTCTTTGTTTATTAAGTGGGTTCTTACTGGCTTTTTTGGAACCCACATTCCTAGTTGTTACCCCTGTTTTAAGTATGAGTAGTTTTGCTTTGTTATTCTCTTTTTCTGTTGCTTTGGTAGCTGATATCAGCAGACATTTTTCATTACGAGTAAGAGATTCATTTGGTCAGGGGTGCACAACCTGCGGCCCGCGAACCACATACGGCCCCCTATCAATGTTTATGCGGCCCGCAAACGGTACAGGCCAAATCCCTTCTTTCGAAGTTTCTAAGTTTAAAACTTTTCCCTTTCACAAAGTCATTAGCACCCAACTGTTTTATGACTTTCCCTGAGGTGAGAAATGGGGGATTGTTCTATAAATAAGTCTATTTCTATCTAACACTTTCTGGTTTAGATATCAAATATTTTAAAATGATGTTAGAACGTCATTTCCGGTGTTATCGGGAAGTTTCTATTTTGGCGGAAAATCTTCAATTTTATGCTTCGGAAAACTTGCCTATTCGTCTAAATAGCATTAAATAACAAAAATAAGTAAAAATAGCGCTAAAAAACCATGAAAATAACGATTTTTTAGCATTTGTTTACATTCTAGATTCTGATTGGTATAGTCGAATTTGAATCAATCTTTTCTGAAAAGACGCTTATTCGTCAAACTAATGTTATTCAAACTAGAAAAAACTAACCAGAGTTCAAAAAGGAATGTACAAAAAGCTATAAAACCAATAATTTACAACAATATCTCTCCATAGACAAAGAATAGAAAA
>NW_019384715.1:408017-418519 GCF_000671375.1 Centruroides sculpturatus | reverse complement strand
TTCAGCTCCTAGTGACCCCACCCACCATGGGGCCCAACAAGGGGATGCCGTCACATGGGAGACTCCCATAGACCGTCACACCAGGGTTTCCCAGGACCTATACCCTCACAATGCAGTCAAGAAGAGCACATCTTGTATGACATGTCCGCCCGGTCTGCATCGATCGGTTGACTCCAAGCCGAGGTAAAAACTGACTCAACGACCAGCCGATTGACTCAAACGGAGCCTGATTTGAGCCTCCCGTTTATCCGAAGCAGGGGCCAAAGCAGTGTGTTGGGGACGTTATGTTGCCCCTCAACTACCAGGATCCCCCTTTCCGGCATACAAGATACCACACACGGCAAACACGTGGGTGGGCGTTCAGATCCCAGGGATGGTAAAGAAGACTTACTAAACCATCTCTGGGAGGTCCCCTCACCACAGACAGGAACCCACATCGAGGGGCCCCGCCTCTTTAGTCTTTGGTCAGAGTGGATACAGAACAAAGCACGTGGTAGTCTAGCTTGCTTTATCTCAAACATGATTTGTTGCGGGCCTCAGAATTTTCGGCACAATGAGACATTGTTTTGCTGAGTGAACAGTATGGCGCCGGGCATTAAATGCAAGGTCAATCGCGAGAATCATCAGTTTCAAGAAGTGGAAGTGTGGGCTAACAAGTACTGTTTTGTGCAACAGAACAGCAGCATTATTTGCCTTTTGTGCAATGGAACAATAGCAGTGCCAAAATAATTCAACCTGAAGCGACATCATGAAAGCCAACACAAGGATTTCCTTCTACAAGGTACGGAACGCAAACGGAAAATCAAATCATTACGACGATCACTAATCAGCCAACAAAATGTGTTCAAGAAACAATCTGGAGAATTGGATGCGGCTGTTGAAGCCAGCCTAGAAATATCTGCTTTAATAGCCAAGAATGGGAAACCTTTCACAGATGGCAATATGATAAAAAAGTGTCTTATCATCGCAAGTGAGATGTGACTTGAGAAGACAGTGTTTTCAAACAATCAGTCTTAACCACATGACAATACAACAAAGAATCTCGCAAATTGCATCAGACATCGCATTAATCACTTGGAGGTCCGGCCCCCAGTCAATTAACTTAATCCTAATTTGGCCCTTCTTCAAAAAAGGTTGTGCATCCCTGATTTGGTGAAACAGAAATGTCTGTCTGAACTCCACTGTCTTTGTGGATTTCAGAACAGCAGCAAATGTCTTCTGTTTCACTAGTGCACTTAAAGTGACCATGCAATGTGCCTCCAGGTAAGACATATTATTAATCGTCTTCAGTCACTGAATTTCTCTCTCTCTCTGCCGTGCAGTGCATTTTCTGGAATAGGCAGGGTGGGAATGTTTGCAGTTTACACAGCATGAAAAACTTGTGCATTCAGTACTCTCATGGTCTTCAATTTCACACTGTGCACATGCTTTTTTCCTCTGCATGATGTTTGGGAGTGTCCAAACCGCTGACATTTAAAGCAACACAGTGGATTTGAAATGTACGAGCTAAGTGGGCAACTGAAATATCCTGCCGCAACAGAAGATGGCAATATTGGTTTGTTGAAAGTCAATATAAGGTGTTTTGTTGGTATCAACTTGCCATTTCGACAAATCGAAATTTGTCGAACAGCAGTGACACCTTGGTCTGAGAGACCAATTGAAATATCTGATTCATCCTCAGACATCAGATCAAACTCAGATATCACACCACGTGATAAGTTCAAATTTGTGTGAGGTATGATGGTTACCATTATGTTTCCTAGAGACTTCATTTTCAGAAGCTTTGCTGACTGTTGACAGGAGACTGCTTGTACAAGTAAATCTGCTGACCTCAATTTTTTTAATTTTTTATGATTCCCAATGGTCGGTTTAAGCAATTTTTGAATCAAATAAGGAAAACGTTTAGATAGAGTTGTTTCACCTATAGCATGAACAATAAAGTAGGCTGGTTGATTGGAAGATATAACATCACTTGGTGTTAATGCATCAGTACATGTTTTAGGTTTTACTGAATCCATATTTAGAGATTAATATTCAGCTCCTAGTGACCCCACCCACCATGTGGCCCAACAAGGGGATGCCGTCACGAGTGACTCCCATAGACTGTCACACCAGGGTTTCCCAGGAGCTATATCCTCACAATGCAGTTAAGAAAAGCACATCTTGTATGACATGTCTGCCCAATCTGCATCGATCACTTGACTCCAAGCCGAGGTCAAGAACGACTCAACGACCAGCCGACTGACTCAAACAAAGCCTGATTTGAGCCACCCATTTAGCCGAAGCAGGGGCTAAAGCAGTGTGTTGGGGACGTTATGTTGCCCCGCAACTACCAGGATCCCCCTATCGGGCATACGGGATACCACGCACGGCAAACACGTGAGTGGGCGTTCAGATACAGGGATGGTAAAGAAAAAATACTAAACCATCCCTGGGAGTTCCCCTCACCATGGACAGGAACCCACATCAAGGGGTATAAAAGTCAGAGTCTTCTATTCCTCTTCTATTCCAAAAACAACCACCAACACATTTCTGCAATCAGTACAGCCATAGTCAACATCAGGTACTTGTGTTTGTATGGTATCACCAATTTGAACAGAAGAAAATGGCAAAGAATTTGACGACAGACTGTCGCCTCACTGTCGATATCAGCTTCTTGTGTTCGACCTCCACTTTTGAGTCTCTTTATGCTCCATGCATACCTGGTGAGTGTTAAAATTATTTTAAATAAAATTAATTAATTATTTTAAATTAAATATATCATAATATAATGTAGGTGTTATATTGGATTGTCCGGAAAGTTCATACCGATTTTTGGTAGGTGGCATAAGGATAGGTCTGAACATATCAGAATGATTGAAAATAAATACTCTCTTTACGTTGCATGCATACATACCGTAAAAGACAACACTTCAGAGATATTTGGTAAAATAATTGTTTACAATACGTAAATTTTTGTCAGTTTTATACGCCTTTAAATATGAAGATAACAAAGTGCATTTTATGCATTTAATGCTTTTCTTCTTTTACCAGAATGGCAAAAATGCCACGCAAGCGGCAAACAAGACATTCGTTGTATACGGTGAATGTGCTGTAGCTAAAAAAAAACTGTGCAGAAGTGGTCTGCTAGGTTTAAATCAGGGGCCATATTCTGGTCACCGTCTCTGGTCTCTCATCTCTGACAAGCCAGTCACTGATTGGCTAATCCAAATGATTAGCCTATCAGTGACTGGCTTGTGAGAGATCAGAGACCAGAGACAATTACCGAAATACGGACCCTGGTGATTTCATCCTTAAATATCAAGAACACCTGGGTAGGCCCTCCACCACAAATAAAGATCAGATTAAAACACTGATCAAGAATAACTCACGCTATATGACATGTAAATTAGCAGAAATGTTAAATATGTCAAAATCCACCATCCATGAGCATTTTGTAAAGTTTGGCTACATAAACCGTTTTGATGTATGGGTTCCCCTCAATTTATCAGAGAAAAATTTATGGATCACATTTGCATTTGCGACTTGCTCTATAAATGCAACGAGGAGACACCATTTTTGAAGCTAGTAGTGACAGAGGATGAAAAATAGATCATTTATAATAATGTTGAGTAAACAAAGTCTTGGAAAAAGCAGAATGAACCACCTTTAGCCACCCCAAAAGCCACTCTTTGTCCAAAGAAGGTCATGCTCTGTGTCTAGTGGGATTGGAAAGGAATCCTGTATTATGAGCTTTTACCAAACAATGAGATGATAAATTAACAGAATTATTGTTCCCAATTAGACAAATCAAAGACAGTGATTGAACAAAAATGTCCAGAAATAGCAAATCAAAATAGCGTTGTGTTTCATCAGGACAATGCGCAGCCTCGTGTGTTTGATAACTCGACAAAAGTTGTTGCAGCTCAGTTGGGATGTTCTACCCCATCTACCATATTCATCAGACCCGCACCATCTGATTTCCACCTACTTCAATCATCACAAAATTCCCTTAATGGAAAAAACTTCAACTCTGTTTCAGATAAAAAAAAAATCACGTAGAAAAGTTTTTCACTGAAAAACCTGAGATTCTGGAAGAACAAAATTTTCAAGCTGCCTGAAAAATGGAGACAGGTTGCAAAATAGAATGACACCTATATAATTTAGTAAATGTATACTAAAATTTAAATCTCCTGCGTTTCAATTTTCCTTCAAAATCGTCACAAACTTTTCAGACAACCCAATATATTACAATTAAAATTAATTTAACATTATAATATACGTGTTATAATTGAAATTAATTAACAAATTCCAAATTCAAAATCGATTTTTACCATGTAATACATTAGGAAGGCAACTGGGGTTTGTAGCACAGCATGTAGACACATTCAGAAAAATTAATTTTTTAATACATATATTACTTTAAAAAAAATTATCAGCTAGAGATAAATATTGTGTTAAAATTGGAAACTATTTAGGTACATTTTAGCAAATAAAAAGCAAAAGTTTTTTTGAATGAGAAGAAAATTTTAAAATTTTCAATATTTTATTTAATCTATATAAAAAATATAAAATTGTTTATTTTAGGGAGAGAAAAATTGTATTGGGTTGAACCAAACAGTCATTCGGGTATATACATAATCGCTTGTCTGTGGCACCTCTGTTGTGATTATCAAGTTTTAACTTGTTTAGGTTGACATTACGAATATTTGCATATTTATTACGTAAGTTTAATTACAGCTATTTTTTAAAACTTAACTTTTAAGAAAAAAAAAACATTAAAATGAAAGATAAGAAGGTGCATTTTCGACATCTAATGCTCTATTATTTCTGAAAACAAAAAAATGCAATAAAAACTCAAAAAAAGATGTGTGCTGTATATGGGAGGATGCAGTTACTGATCAAACATGCCAGAAATAGTTTTCAAAATTCAGGGAAGGAGATTTTTCTCTCAAAGATGCACCTCGGTCAGGACGACCTTCAACCATAGAAAATGAGTCTGTAACAGCTTTAATTCAAAATGATTGGCATAAAACAACACGAGAGATAGCTGACATCTTAAAAATATCCCAAACATCTGTTGTCAGACATTTGGCTAGCCTTGGATACACTTCCCGTTATGATGTTTGGGTTCCCCATAAGTTAAGTGAACGAAACCTTATTGAGCATGTTTCTGTATGTAATTCACTTTTAAAACGCAATGAAGAGGATCCCTTTTTAACCCCTTTTGAGCCGCCCATTTTTTTAGAATTTTTAATTAAGCATAAAAAATACTTAAAACTGAAAAAACACGAAAGAAATGCGTTAATTTTGAAGAAAAAGCTTCAAATTTTATTTTCCTTTGTCTCGTCTTTCTGTGAAATATAACATCGATGAGTCATTGTTTACACAGCTGGGTGACCTTGAACACAGCTGGAGTCCGATTTCCCGGGACATTCTCATAGACATCGCGGGAGGACAAGGGTTTAAAGTAGGGTGACTTCAATCTGGCGGTATATTTTTAAATATTTTAAAAAAATTATAATTTTTATTGCGATTTCCGACCCCCCCTAATTAATTAAACTTCTATATAATAAAATCTATTAATTAAAAAAATTAAAAAACTATCGGAAGTCGTTTTTGACATCAGAAAGCAGCTTTAAATAACTTTACCGAAGGAAAATCGGTGCGCTACAACTTTAGAATGATAAATTAATTTTGATAAAAAACTCCCATTAAAAAAACATTAAGCCTTCATCGAGCCTTATCAAAGGCTCATTAAAATCGCGATAAATTTTTTTCGCGTGCGCAAAAAATTCTGAAAAAATTTGGGGACCTAAAAAACATTCCAAAAATTCAAAAAAAATAATTTTTTCAAAAGTGGCCTTAACGACGTAAGACTATAAAACTTGCTCGAGTCACACTCGAGCGCGGCTCAGAAGGGGTTAAAGCAATTAATAACAGGTGATGAAAAATGGATCATTTACAACAATATTCAACGCAAGAGATCTTGGAGTAAGCCAGGTGATCCTCCAGTGCCACAAACTAAAGCTGGTTTGCATCCCAGAAAAGTAATGATTTCAGTTTGATGGGACTGGAAAGGGGTTCTTTATTATGAGCTTTTACCCAACAACCAAACAATTAATTCCAATAAATATTGTCTCCAACTGGATTAACTTAAGGCTTGCAAGTGCATCAAAAACGTCCAGAATTTGCAAATCGACGGGGAGTGGTATTCCATCATGATAATGCAAGACCGCACACATCGTTAAACGTGAGCCAAAAACTTCTAGACTAACTGGGATGTTTTGAGTCACTCTGCATATTCTCCAGATATTGCTCCCTCAAACTATCATCTTTTTCGTTCATTGCAGAATAATTTAAATGGCATAGAATTTCAATCTCTAGAAGGTATCAAAAATCACATTGTACAATTGGGTGGGTTTCTGATTGAAAAAATTATCACAAACAAAATTATGAAACTACCCGTCAGATGGCGTAAGGTTATTGAACAGAGGAGTGAATACATTGTGGATTAAACGTTTTTATTTATTTCAAAATAGTATATTTTATTTCTTTCTAAAAACCGAATGTACTTTTGGTTCAACCCAATACAAAATTTCTTAAACTTAACATCGAAATTATATCACACACAAATTCAATATTACGATATAGAATGCTAAAATTATTTAAAATAAAATGCAGAATTTAATTGACATTATGACCAGACAAAATGTAAATAAACATGCTCTTCAACATGCCCTTAGAAGAGTTAAAAATTCAAGATATTCAGAGTTAATCATCCTACCCGAAAAGGCAGAAGTGTCTGAAGAATTAAAAGTGGAGGTGGATGAGGCCATTTGGCTCCCACGGAATGAGCAAGCCAGAATGGAACCTCAACCTTGACAGGACAAGAGCTATTGAAGAAATGGAATGTGAATATGTAAACTAAACTTTGGATATTTTCAAAATAAAATACTTTGATAATGATTTTGAGATGAACAAGAGAACAATACTTTGAGATGATTTTTTTTATGTACAGAATTATCAGGGGATCACCAACCTCGACTCACCTGAGGACAAGAGCTCTTGGAGGCTTTCAGGAGGAATCAACAACACTGAACGGTGGAGAATCAAAGAAAGCAAGGAATTGGGTGGAGAAAAGCTTTTCATGTGGAGTTACGGCATCAACTAAAGGATTATCTAGATTGCTGGAATGTTTGAAAGTTTTGTTTTTATTTAAATTGATTTTAGTTCTAGTAAGAAAATATTTTACTTATCTGGAGTTCAGGTGAGGACAAGAGCTTTGTCATCTGGAGAATCAACAGGGAGTTAGCCCTCATATGTGGTGGGGTTACTGTTACGTTATTTTTTTTTTGCAAAAATAAAAAAAAATTTTATAGAGCAATTGTTAGAGTGACAGTAATGTCAGAACGCTATTGTGAATTGCTTGAGAATTTTCTCCATCCATTAGTTAATGGTTTACTCAACAATCATGATCCGGAAGATGTACAGTTCCAGCAAGATGGCACCACATCGCATACTACTAGAAAGTTACTTGGAATTCTCACAAACTTGTTTCTGGGCCATCTCATCTCTTTACGAGAAGATATTGGTTGGCCACTGCGTTCACTGAATTTGGCCCCATGTAATTTTTCTGTGTGGAGTTATGTCAAATCAAAAGTGTACCAACACTAACTAATTTGCCGATGTTGTTTACCGATGAGGCATCCTTCACATTAGATCAATAATTTTCTATAGTTAACAAGCAAGGCATAAATATCAGCAAGTGGTGAAAGTGAGGTCAGAGCAAATGGCTAAACAGCTAAGCCACAAGAATTTTAAAGCAAGTGATTATTGGTTGTCTTGAAGTAAAGCAAGACAATATCAAATATTAAAAAATGCATGGCAAAAAGGCAGTACAGATAATGTTAATACTGAACAATAGCAAAATTCCTACTTTTTTTTAGGGAATTTCTGTTTAGATGATATTTACAACACTGATGAAACTGGCCTCTATTATCATGCTACAGCAAACAGTTGTGTTATACAACTATCAGGGTGTAAAAGGGCAATGGACTGCACCACTGTGTTATGCTGTATCAATATGTCAGGAATTAACAAAAAAACTACTAATCATAGGAAAAAAATGCTAAGCCTCAATTCTTAAAGAATAGCACCAGTTAGTTAGACTTCAATGGGCATAAGAAAAAATGTCCTGAATCTCAGATTGGCATCAAATAGTGTATACAGGTGGAAAAAAATGGAATTTAGATGGACAAGATGGCTCTTCAAGCTACTGGCATGACTTAAAAATGAATGAAAAAGTAAAAATGAGTAGAAGGCACAGAGGAGGATCAGTAATGGTGTGAGCAGGTTTTGGATATGGTGGTAAGACAGACATTGTTTTTATTAGTGGTAAAATGAACTCTGAAAATTATCAAAAGATGTCTATGACAACTTACTTTTACCAATTAATGGCCCAAATGTAATTAACTGGAAATTGCAACAGGACAATGCTACAGTGCTCTAGAATCTGAGCTTAAGTCTATATCTAATATAGCTGAGTGCCATGGATATCATAACCTTATAAATAACTTGTCCAGAGTTCCTGTCTTGTACAACCCATATTTACAAAAGCTTTACTCTGAAATTGCTAGAAAGAAACATCAGCATCGCATATAGGAGGTGTCCTAGTCAATTTCATCTACTCCATAATGCTAAGGATACTCCCAACAAGCACATGCTATTGGAAGTATATGTCGTCCCGCTAAAGGATCATAGGTGTGATGACGATTTAATATACATTTGCTCCACTAAGAGCTCATTAGGAGTGAGACTAAACGAAAACAAGGCTGACACACAGCGCAAGAAAGCAACAACCACTCTAGCTCGTTATGCTACAGATCCTGATATCCATCCAATATTTAATGAAGCCAAGATCATCCACACCAGTGGTTCTCAACCGGAGTACGCATGTACCCCTAGGGGTACGAGCATAAATCAAAGGGGTACATCTAACTTTCATTATAAAATGGCGCAGGTTAATGAATTTGCTGTAAATTATTAACAGAAGAAATGACAAAAACCAGCTTTAAAATATCCCAGTATGAACACTGATTTCCCTTTTAACAGTCCAAACAACTTGTTTATCCACTTGATTTACCTGTCTATTTGTGCCGTTAGTGCCGAGTGAACCTGTAGTGTAGTAAAATTTCGATTTAACCGAGCATTAATTTTAAAATAGATGAAAGCACCGATGTCAGTGGATTGACAGTACTTTTAGTTTTTGTGAAATATCAGTACAATGATGAGCTTTGTGAAGATTTGTTAATGCACAATGACCTAAAAAAATACAACTACAGGTTTTGATATTTTCAATAAAATCGATGATTTCATACAAAGTAATGAAATAGATTGGAAAAAGTGCATCGAAATCTGCACTGATGGAGCTAAAGCTATGTAAAGTCCAATTTAAAAGGTCTAAAGAAAACTTTTACCATTTCAACAATGTATTTGTGACAAAAACTAAAAAAAAAACAGGCTTGATGCATCAGCAGACATTCGTTGTCAGTTAACAAAGTGGGAAATTTTGAAAAAAATTGCTGAAGATTTAACACAACAAATATCCCATTAAATTGTTAGAAATTATTGTAGAATAATTTAAATTTTGTTTATAATTATAATTATTTATTTTTAGGAAATTTAATTTATGCATGTATTGAAATGACTTCTGTGATTTTATATAATATACTTATCAAATAATAAATAAATGTATGTACAGTACCTGTTTAAATTGATTATTATTTACATAAAATAAGTAATCCACTTTTAATTATAGTTAATGAAAGTCTTTTTATGGCACTCAGTTATAAGTACTGTATATATCTAACACAATAATTATAAAATTTACATACAAAAATATAAGAGATATTTGAGAAACAACTAATGGGCTAATGGGGTACATCAACAAAAAAAGTTGAGAACCACTGATCCACACCATGCCTCATACAGAGCATTTGAGATGGATGGAGGCAATTTATATATACAGAGCTGGCCATGACAACAAATATATTAACAATAAAGACGAATTGTCTCTATCCCAAGCATGGCAAATGCTTATATACAACAGACAATATCTAAATAAATAATTTTTTTGCTTTCGAGGAATGTGCATGCCCGTTGATGACGACATCCACAGGATTGGCCAAGAAACTAGACCTAAGAGACATCACAATGGATAACCCGGACGTTCCTAAGTTATTTGCGTTCGCAAAAACGCACAAAGAAGGACAACAGTTTAGACCGGTTGTAGATAAGGCCAAGGCACCTACGCGTAAATTGGAGAAATCGATCCATAACATTCTTGTTCCGCACTTAAGTGGCTACCCATTTACCATCTCTAATCCCGTTGAATTGATCCAGCAATTGAAATTGATCTCCTCCCCGGATTACATCACGATTTTGGACTTTAAATCATTGTACCCTTCCATTAAGATCCCAGCATGTTTTTGCGCTCTTAGAGACTTTCTATTCACACGAGT
>NW_019384715.1:386714-407397 GCF_000671375.1 Centruroides sculpturatus | reverse complement strand
GCGTTGAATTTTCATCGATGTTAAGCCTAACAAAAATTTTTTAAAATAATAATCGTCGCTATTGTATCGTTAAAAATTAGAAAATTAAGCTTCGTTTAAATACTGGCTCCCTTTCATGGTCGAATAAGTGTTGCCAGCTAAAACACGTAAAAATAATATTAAAGTAGCCAAGACATAGCCAAATATTGTAGCGCCACATCACTAGCAGACATTTGAAATTAGCCGACTAGGACGGTCGGTTAACCGAGGGGTCGGTTGATCGGGGGGGGGGGGGATAATCAAGGTTCTACTGTATTTGCTTTCCTTAAGAGAAAAAGTTCCCAACCTTGTGCCCGTGGGCATACGTGCATCAACAGACCTATTTACATGCACTCGCATCAGTGTTGAAATAATGAAAAAAAATTAAATCTTAAAAATAAAGATGATAAAAAAATTACTTTAGTTTTTAAAACCTTGCCAGTTGTAGTGAGAAATTCACTAAATTGGCTACAATTAAGCTACACTGACTACTGTCTAATCCATCATGCCTGTTATGATCATGTCTCCAATGGCATCTCTATTGTATTAGTACTATGATATTAATTATCATTGCATGCTGTCATCATAAAATCATACTGCTGTCATTACCTGCTTATCATTGTGTTGTGTTTTTTTTTTTGTATAAAAATATTTTACCCCAAAATGAGTAATCCAAGTAAAAAACAACATACCTATTGATGGCACAGGAATTTCCATTTTTCGTGCAACAATGAACCAACAACGATTTAGATTTTTGTTGAGAATGCTGCACTTTGATGACAAGAGAGATCATCAAGTAAGAATTGAATTTGATAAATTTGCTCCTGTGAGAGAAATATTTCAATATTTAGTAGAAAATTGTAAAAAATATTTCTGTGTTAGTGAGTACACAACAATTGATGAAATGTTATGGCATTTTCGTGGCAGATGCGCATTTCGTCAATTCATGAAAAGCAAGCCTGCTAAATACGGGATAAAGGTGTTTTCGCTCGTAGATGCTAGGACCTACTATACCCTGAATATGGAAGTTTATTTAGGCAAACAACCTGATGGTCCATTTAGGCTTGATCAGTCTCCTTCTGCCGTTGTGAAACGTTTGATACAGCCAATCTGGGGTACTGGACGTAACGTAACGTATGACAATTGGTTTACGAGTGTTCCATTATCCTGATAACTCCTATGTTCACAACAGTTGGGACAATAAGGAAAAACAAGTGTGAGTTGCCTGCATCTTTTCTTATCAGCACTGGTAGAGAAGAGTTTTCTTCACTTTTTGGATTTGGACAAGATCATGCAACTCTAATTTCATATGTTCCTAAAAACAGAAAGTTGTTTTATTGTTATCAACAATGCATGAAAACAATGCAATTGACCCAGGAACAGGAGATTAAAAAAAACCCCGAAGCAATTACGTTCTATATTGTGACAAAGGGAGGAGTGGATACAGTTGACGAAATGTCAGGCAACTATTCTGTTGCAAGGAAAATTCAGATGGCCCCTGACAGTATTTTATCACATGCTAAACATAGCAGCTATTAATGCCCTTGTTATAGTTGCGTGTAATAAAAATCCCGAAAGCCGCCCTATTATACGAAGAAAGTTTTTAAAAGAAATAGCTTTAGGTTTGGTAAAGCCCTACATGAAACAGCGTCTCAGCATGCCAAATCTGAGCAGAAAGATAAAAAGCGACATATCAGAAATGATAGAGCCAGACAAACTCCAGAAAATACAGAAAAAAAATGTATTATCTTCGAATAAAAAAAAATGTGGAAAATGCCCAAGAACTGGTAATAAAACTTCCAATTATTGCACTTTATGCAAGACTTCGATTTGTGGGAAGCACGGAAAACTAACGTGTTTTGACTGCCTAAAATAAACATAAATGTAATTTTTTTTATATCATGTGTTGACATAGTGTTTCTATAATAAATATAATTTTTTATCATCACTAATTGTTTCATGTTTTTTAAATAGTCAGAATTTTTCGGTTACTTATATCATGTGTTGACATAGCGTTTCTATAATAAATATAATTTTTTATCATCACTAATTGTTTCATGTTTTTTAAATAGTCAGAATTTTTCGGTTACTTATAAAAATTTCCCAAAAATTTAACGTGTAAATTTAAAAGTTGATAAATAATTAAGTTAGGTGAACAAAGCAAACATATATATTTATTTAATTACTAAACATAATAAAATATAATATTTAAAAAAAAAAGTGAAAAATGTCGAAGTGTTAAGAAAAAAATTAATCCATAATGTGTCCTCCCAAACAGAGAAACTCAGACAAGGCCGGGTTGTTGAAGCAGATGAGGCAAAAATCAGATGGTGGAAGTTCATTAAGGAAAGAATAATCGAAGGTCAGTGGATATTCGGGGGTATCGAGAGAAAGTCTCAAAAAATGTTTCTAGTACTAGTGGAAACACGCAATAGCCAAACATTACTTGCGGTCCTCAAGGAGTGGGTGCTTCCGGGAACAACAATTATTAGTGATTGCTGGAAGGCGTATGATTGTCTTCAAACTGAAGGTTTTCATTACCTGACAGTTAATCACAAGTATATCTTTCTTGATCCCAGACGGGCTCCCATATCAACACAATTCAGAGGATGTGGCAGGAAGTGCGTGCAAACGTTCCCTGGTACAGTGTTCAGAAGGAACACATAGTCATATATTTGGCTGAATATCTTTTTAACGCCAAAATATCCAGACAAGTAAGCTTGACTGCACCACTTTCAAGTTGCTGCTGCAAATCTTTACCCTCCAGATTACTAGTTTCGAGAAAGTTGTATCTCAGCTGTATATGCAAAAGGCCCTTTTAAGATAAGTGTCTTCATAATGTAAGCTGTTGTAATATTTTAATCTTAACTTGTGATTTAAAAAAAATTAAAAGTTATTTGACTTTTTTCAGTAACATATCACACAAGGAACAGTTATTGATACAGGCTTTGTTGATGGAAGAAATGCATTTTGAGTCTTAATTGTGTTTTTAAAGAGAAGAATCACGTGATGTGGAACATGACGTCATTACTGATCACTGATGCTTCCAAAGTATAGCAGAAAGAATGAATCCTTCTATTTTTCTATTCACTATAGATATTGTGAAAATTTTTTATCATTGTTTTTTATTGTGAAAGCGCCAGATCCTAAAATGAAAGGTCAGCATTTTGATCATTTTGAACTTTGCGTTAGTTTTTTAATAATCTATATATAATGTTTTAAGAAGATTTTTTATATCTTCAAGCTAATTTACTGTTATTTCTGAGTTGCTCTGTGAAAAGGATAAAAAGAAAGACTAAAAAAAATATATATTTTTATGTATATATAGTATAAAGACTATAATATAGCTCCAACTATAATAAATGTTTTTTTCATTCATTAATGCTGTATTACATGCCTTTCTCAAACATTTAAATGTTAACAATAATATTAAAAGTTTAATAAACTTTTCTATAAATCTCTTTCCTAGAAAATTATTTTTTTAAAACGTTTTAAGGCTGCTACACCCACACTTGAGTAAATTATAAGATTTTACTTTTTTTTTTAGGACTGAACATGTTAAGCAACAATCAGTTTTTCATTCCGACTTTATTCGACTCCAAATAACAAAGAAATTTCCAAGTTTAATGATTTGTTTTTAAGCTCGTATTTGTAAAAAATGAATAATCAAACTTTTTCAGATATCAAAATTTTACTAAGCAAACTTTTGTTACCTTTAAACATTAAAAATCCAGCCAAATATCTAGAAAGGTTGGCAATTTTCTGTCGGCTACGTTACTTCCGATTTCATTCAATATGAAATCATTTTTGTACACCATTTGGTGTTAAAAGCTACAGGTATTTTCGTGTTTAATTGAAAAGTCTGATAAGAAATAAAATTTGTGAATTCATAAAAGAAATTTAAAACAAAGTCGCTCGCTGTCTGACTTAATAACGCCAACTTTCTTTGCCTGAGCTGCTCTACAGAGGAAAATTCAGTCAATAATGTCATATTTTAAAAGTTAAAATTAAAAATTAATCCAAATAAGTCATTTATAATGGTGTTTAGAAATGGGGCCAGACTTCCTAGGAAAAATATGTCCTTTTATATTAATAAAGTGGAGTTAAGGATGATAAATAAAGTTAAGTTTCTAGGGGTAATTTTAAATGCTGCTCTGTCCTTTGATAGACAAGTCAAGTTGTCAATGGTTAAGGCAAATAAGTTAATTAATAGTGCAGTGAAGCTATTTTCAAAAACTAAACTTATAAATATTCAAGTTCAGTTCAAATTGTTTAACTCAATTATTGTTAACACAGTGAGTTATGCATCTCCAATTTGGTATTTATCTAAATATCAGAAACTGGAAGTAATTCAGAATAAATATATGCAAAGAATATTCTTATTGAAGTTTAAGGTCCCTGGTAATGCTCTAACGCTGGAGTTGGGTAGATTCAGGCTTACTACAATGTTCGTAAAGATGTGTGTAAAATTCCTTATGAAGTTGAGGGTCAGTGGTCATATTTCGTTCAGTCTTTTGAGCCAACTGTACCATAAATCATTGCTGAAAGATACAAATAGGAATTGGGTTGAACAACTGACTACAGTGTTTAATAGTTTTGGTTTTTCTATGGGGCTGTTCATATATTCACCAGAAATAAGTGAAGAATTGGGCAATCAAAATATATATAGGAGAAACAAAAACAAAATTAAAAATAAGAATAAATGAACACATCGAAACAATCAAGAGAAATGATGCGAATTCAGTAGTAGCGGAGCATTGTAATACCACAGGATAGTATTGAATTCAGTTAAAATAAAGAAAAACAGAAAAGAATAATTATAAAAGACAACTTTATGAACATATTAATATAATAAGACAAAATAATAGAATAAATAGTAATACTGGTAGAGAAATGCACCAATCATGGCTCAGATTCATAGAAAAAGGGGTGTGTCTAACTGATAAAAAGAACAATTGAAAAAAGTGGAAACGAGGTGTAAGGCAAACGGATCTAGAACAAATGTAAGTCGTAACAATAGTAAATAAATTTAAAAAACTGAAATAATGTTAATATAATCTATTTAATACAGGTTTAAGATTATAGTAATACTGCTATTGTCGGTCAAATTTGAATATCCAGCTGTGGTAAAAATAAATGATAACCTTAAAATTATAAGACTTTTACTAAGAATTTTATTAAACCTTTTGTCGGTAATTTTAATTGTAATTTTAAATACTTATTTTATTGTTATAGAATATACAAAAATACCTGCTGAGGAGGGACAAGAGTGTCCGAAACGCAAAACTATGTACGTGTCCAGGTAAATTAAGTAAAATAAAAAATGTTTTTCTGTAAAACTTTGTAATATTTTCTGTAGTGCGAGTATAAGTCCTGGTAATAGAAGATACGTTATTATAGACGAAAAGTTATATTTTAATTGGGCAATCAATTAATTTGAAATGTATTAAAAAGTTCATTGAGCCTTGATATAGAAGATATCCGAGCACATAATTTGCTGATTTGGTACACTATGATATTGGATTACCCTAATATTAATAATTATATATTGTCTAACCTATCATTTAATGTTAAGAGGTTTTTTATTCAACTTCGTCTTAATAGCGATGTTATAATAATTAATGATAAGTTATGTTTATTCTAATAATGTATGTCCAAGGTGCAATTATAATTTTTCAAAATTTCATTTGATTTGTGGCTGTGAAAAGGCCATACACCTAAGACAAAGATTTGATCTTCAGTTTAAATGATTGCACTTTGAAAAAGGCAATGTACAATATTTTTCATGTAGCCAAGATAAGGACTATATATAATTTATATAATAATGTAAAAAATTTGTTACAATCAGGTGAGAGTTTTAACTAATTGCTTGATTTAATGTTAAGTATGAATAACAACAACTCCCATTGTAACAGGCTAAGGCCTAGTACGAATAAAGGTTATTTGAAAGTTGCAAAAGTATCATGACGACTAAATTTAATTTTAAAAACAAAACTTGTTCAGAATTTCAAGCAGAAATATTTACTAATATTAATATTTTCAATCAAGTCAGCAGCAATGAAAAATACGAGTTTAAAATATATAAACAGACACAAGGGATACCAATGGGATCTCCACTATCACCCATCCTAGCAGAGCTAATCATGCGCAACACACAGAATGGCGAGTATTTGACGCCCCTCTAACCATCCAATATCCCATCTTATACTTTCGTTATGTTTATGACATTTTAATTGCGTGGGAGAATTCCACTGAAAATTTAAGGCTATTCATAAAAATGTTGGCTTCAGTGTATGCATCCATCAACTTTACACTAGAAGAAGAGTCCAATACCAGAATGTTACTTTGATATTTCTTGATCTAGAGATACATAAAGCTCCTATTCTTCAATTCTCTGTTTATCACAAAAACAATAGTATACCACAGATTATTCCTGCTATGGCCTTTCAACCAATACACTATCTAAACTTGGCTACCACTTCCCTTATGAGAAAAGAATTCCTACTTCTTTCTAGCAAAGTATTCGTAGAACAGGAAATGCAACTTATCAAAAAAGCAATGATAAAAGTGGACTATTCGCAAGCAAAGCTATATTATCCTCGGAATCAAGTTAAAATAAATTATATCCTCAATCGTTCCTTACCAACAAAGAGGACCTAAAGATAGCACACCTCCTATTACCATTTCTGGGTCCTGTATCTCTCAAAATTGTACACTTGTTTAAAAAAAATGGCTACATGCTACCGCTATCCAAGCAGCCAACATTAAGAAGTTTACTGACTAATGAGAGAGACCCCATTGATATGGAAGGGAAATCAGGAATTTATCTTATTCCATTACAACATAATGAATCAGGAGAAGATACTTATTATATAGGATTGACTGCTAGAACATTAACATCACGCATCTCATAACATCAAGACATCCGTAATAACCAGCCATCAATGGAATTAGAGAGAAAAGTCCTGGATCAAGACTACCAGCCGGTTTGGGACCAAACAAAACTATTGAAAAGTTGCAACAATCAAAAACAACTCTTTATTTGGGAAAACCTTTATATTTTAACATTAACACCATGTAATACCACAACTCTAGAAATTCCTAAAATATGGACTACATTATTTAAACGTTACAACCTAGATTTCTAGAGCTACATGGTTGCATAATAACCAGTATTTGAGAATTTGTACATCATTCCATTCCAATTCTATATGTTTTCGAACCACATGAATATTTCTATTTAAATTGGTGTTAAATCTAGCCGCACCATTTATTTAGAAAATAGAAAATTATTGTATTCATTTTTCACCTGAAAATGGTAACTGTATGTTATCGAAAGTGCTTGTGAACAATTTATTTTAATAATTTCACCATGGTAATGCCACAACACGTAAGTGAATTTACAATAATTATTCTTTTCTTCATGCATTCTAAATCCTGAGATATGACTTTGTAAATTATTGATTTTTAATTAATGAGATAAATTTTTTAGATTATTTCACTACTGAAGAAATTCATAGTTACTCTTTATTTTTCTACAAATCATAAGCTTTTATGTGATATGACATGTAAACCTCTGGTCACACTATGCAATTTCCAGCCGCGCAGGCAACTGCAACCGCGACAGTTGTTCCCGTTAAGTAGTAATCCCCCCTTGAATACTGGCACGACTGCAACCACAACTACAAACAAAAAGTTTGTTCTACTTGCGACGGTTGCAAACACGCATCCAATCAGCAAACGCCTGTAAGCCACGTCATATGGTGACAACATTGAAAATAGTTCATTTTCATGGCAGATAGTTAGAGGATTTATACTTTTTACAGAATTGAGATTGATTGGTCTTATTCGGAGTCACGAATACCTGTGCGATTTTAATTCTTTGTTTTATCAAAGATTTCATCTTTTTGCTCTATCAAAATAATTGCCGTTTTTCTTTTATTCATTCCAGAAAAGGAACTGCTTACCATTTTAATAAGAAAAGTGGCTAAAATTCCATAAATACTATGAAGTAGGAAGTAAAATGTCAGGATAACTCACGGAAGTAGTCAAAAACAAGCTACTGTAATTTTATTGGTTTATTATAGGGTCACATGTTTCCAAGTTGCAACGTCAACGAACAGTGTGACCAAGAGAAAAACACACGCAACTTGTGCTTGTTGCAGTTGTGGTCGCCTGCGTGGCTGGAAATCGCATAGTGTGGCCAGGGCTTAACTGAAACCAAGTATTACATCGTGTAATAAGATTTTTTTTCTATTTAAAATCAAATGTAAGATACTTGAAAAAATATAAAACAAAAATATGTTAAATACAGTTAAAGAAATTTACAAAGTTTGTTTTTTTAACAAATTAGTGATAGGATCATATGCAATGCTTCTTTCAAATCAATACACAAAAACATGTTTAAAATACTCCTCTTTTCTATCTTTACATCAGAAATATTAAGAAAAAAATAAATAAATGCAAAATATGATTTTATCATTCAATCATTTATAAGAAAGAATTTGTCATTTAAAACTAATTAGCACTATGCCTTCTCCTTTTACAATTTAATCATGTCATAATATGATAATATATCATATGATTCTTAAAAGAATATTTTAAAAATGTAAATAAATAAATATTATACAGAACAAATAAACCAGGCAAAAGGAGGATATATCCCAATTATCTATATCCTCTTAAGTTATTCTGAGTATGAAAAATCGCTTCTTTAACGAAACAGTTTTAATAAGATGCCTTATGTGGGAAGGAATGAAGGAATAATCTTTAAAATTTATATCCTGAACTTATTAACGAGGAAAGAATGTCAAGGATAAGTCAATATACATGATATCATCCATTTTTTTGTAATAAATTAACACTGTGCCGTCTGTTTCACTTATAATTTTTTAATTCGACAATAATAAAAAAGATGACAAAGTACCATGCCCCCATTCACTTTCCAACTATGGTATAACACCATTTACACCGATTGCATTCCGTCACGTGATTCAGAACATTTCCTACCAACCAAGGACTATATACTACATAATATAGTCCTTGTAGACTAGACATTTCACTTTACAGAGATTAAGTATAAAAAATGGGAGCCCCAGATGACAGGTACAGTATTGTTTCATAAAGTAACTTTCTCGAGGAAGTAACATTTCCTTTCACTTGTGTTCTCCATAAACGGGTGGATTGCAAATGCATTTAGTACGTAATCCCGTTGCACATTTTCTCTCGTATAAATAAAAATAAACATATGCGAGCGTTACTCATAAGCAACAATATATACGAGGCATTAAGAAGCTTTATCTAAGTCAGTGTTTCCCAACCTTTTTTGTGCTATGCCGCACCTAAGCCTTTCTAAAATTCTTTTGCCCCTCCTAACTTATATAGCGGCTATAACGTTAACTTAAACTCTGGACGAGTCTATTTTCAAATTGCCCCACGTTGGAAAACACCGATCTACTTGTTACAACGCTCAGGCTTTAGGGGTGTAGTAGTGCCCCTGCCGGCCACCGTTAGAACCCGTTTTGTACCCCCGCACATTCTCGAAATGCTATAGCCTCTTATCTCGTAAACACTGATCCTAAGTCAGTTACACTGTGACGTCACAGACAACATTCCTAAACGTCCTTTTTCCTCGAAATAAGGCAAATCAAATTACCGCATTCTCTTACTGTCAAAAAACGCAAATGCATTTTTTAATAAAGTCGCACTTAAATGAAACAAATATACGAAAGTACGAAACAGTTCGTACGCATTTTACCATACGATTCTGCGTGCGAAATGACGTCAGAATACGTCTAAATATTTCCATTAATAAGGCTAAGATCTTTTTATGGGATGAAAAACCCGGTAAGGCTTAGGTCTAACCGGAAACCATTCTACAGACAACGACTAAAGTCGTAAACACCAAAATGGCGACTGCAGTTTTGTCTTTGCTCTACGTCACACTGTAAAATCAATTTAGAGATTTAAGTTTAATACTTACAATTACGTCAAATTCTCTTCAAAACACGATAATATTGCTTGCGTAACCATTTAAAAACTGCTTCTTCGACTGATTCGCTTATTTCTTAGACGATGAACAACGAAGAACGTCACAGAAACAACACTCGACTGTTCTTATGGCGCGTTCTTCTGTAACTCCGGCCTTCGACCAATCAGCAACAGCAAACTTGGTCACGCGCGCGTACAAGTCGAATTGAATCACGGTTACTTGCTACAGATTTCACGTGACTTTTATATCCGCCCTGCGAAAGAATTTAATTGCATTACTTATTGTCGTCTCAAATGTACGTATTGTACCTAAGAAATTAACGTATTATTAACTATTAGGATGTTTATCTACTTACGAAGGGTCGACATGATGTCGACGTCGCCGATTTAGATCAAATTCTCGTCTTGTCACGTGGTTGGACAATGGTTACACTGATTGGTCAAACTCGATAGGTTATATCTGATGTAGCCAACTGGTGAAAGTCTCTTTACAGGTCATACCCAAGGTTACCTCATGTTTATTAAAAACACACAAACATGTAGAAATTGAAATACAAAAATGTAAACAAACAAAATGTGACCGTAGGGTCGGTGTCTCTTTGATACATCGAGTCTCTCAAGGGTCGGAAATCGCAACGGATAGTTCTTACGTTACGCTTGTTTTGTTAAGTTATGGCAACGCAACACTTGGGCGATCTACCTAGGGGTATACCTTCCGGGAGGTCTTTTTAAGGAAAACTGGCCCCTATTTAGGCGTTACAGACGTGGAGAAAACCAGGAAAACTCCACGTGGCCAGCCCGTCCGAGCGAGGCGCGAACCCACGACCGAACTTTCAGTGTTCAGGGTACGAAGACCGCTTGTCCACTGGTGGATTCCTCTTACGTTACGCGAGCGGTTGCGAGTAAACGGTTGGATTCGGAGTAGAGGTGAGGAGAGAGATGAGGAAGTGATTCACTCTACTCTATTCACTTTACCGATTACTCTTCGCGATTAAATACCGGTTAATGAATATTTTACTCGTTATTAGCGTTCAAAGTTAAAAAAATAAATAAAATTAAACTCGTCTCTACGCTCAAAGTAAGCTTTTTAGCCATTTTATAATAGTACAGTAAAACCCGTTAAGATGTTCTCGCCTAAGATGTTAGAATGTATATGGGGACACGATTTAGTTCAACCACTTTTAACGCTTAGTAACTAACTCCTGTGTTAAACCATCTGACTCCGATTCTGACCACTCACCACAGAAATTATTAAGCTTCAAACAGAATGAACTAAATCATGCCCACCCCCCCACCAGTATCGTAGCGAAGGGGGCGGCAGGGGCGACCCGCCCAGGGCGGCACTTTTTAGGGGACGACAAAATTACATTTTAGGGGGCGGCAAAATTTCACAATAAATAATAATTTTATCTTGTAAGAATTTGAACCATTTTATTTCATATTTTCGTCCACCTACGATTCGGACCGATTGAAGTGAGCACGGAATAGTGTTACCATCCGACTCGCCGTCGGGGGATATCGTGCGCAACCTGTCGACCTTTTTTTTTTCTTTATATTTTTGCTTGTAGGATTCATTCGTAATCACATACACCTCCAAAATCCAATAGAGCTAGGTCACTTGCGTTACTCCTACCCAAGTCTTCCTAGTCGCTAACTGTAACTGATTTAGAATCGGCATGCACTGCACGTTACTCATAGCATTGCAAAATGACATTGCGCATGCGTCAGGAACTTCTGTTCGAACAAACCTCACCTGCCGTCCGGGACAGCGATTATAAAAAGGTGGAACACTAGCACGGAATTTTTCATTACTTATTCTGTGACAAAACTGAGTTTTAGTCTTTTAAATTGAGATACCTAAATAAGGGGGCGGCGAAATTTTCCTCCGCCCCGGGCTGCTGACACCCACGCTACGCTACTGCCCCCACACAGTCTAATACCCCGTTCGCACCGAGCATTTCGATCTAGATTGTGACTAAGGTCGGAGCCTGTTCCGTGGTACGAACGCTCTCGACCGTTTCAATCTCGACTGGAGAGAGTTCTCGAAACTAGATCCAGTTATAAGAGAGATCCCACAATCCCACGCGCGCGAGAAAATACAAGATGGCTGCTGAACTCGTGTCGGGCTATCGACAGAGAAATAAAAAAGACATCTGGAGAGACGACGTCATCTGTCTATTATTATTAGATGTATGGCAAGAAAAAGTATTTATTTCTAACCAAAACTTCCATTTTTTTTGTTGGTGTTTGTGACTTACCGCGTATAGTTACGTCAGTTTTATGATCGCGTGTAATAGCCAGGTTCTTTTCGAGCGGACTGCCTGTGCGAATAGCACGACGTTCGACTAGTGACGGTCACAATCCAGATTGTAGGTAAATCGAGATCGAAGCGAGTCGTGGATTGTGTGCGAACGTAGTATAACATCCACACATATAGAAAAAAACCTCGAATCTTTTGCATATCTCGAAATTTTACGGTGTCCCGAGTCCAAAAATGTAAAAATTTGGGAGGGGTCATGTTTTGACCGAGCGCTACACTTTTCCTCTGTTATATATAACAGCCGGATAAGTAAAAGTTATCGAATACATATTTACATATTACTTAGAGATGTCTTTTAGCTTTGTAATAAAAAGTTTCTACGCTCTATCTTTATTATAACTCTATTTATTGAATCTTTTATTCTGAGGTCACGTGATGATATTAGAATTTCCGGGTCTCTTTCGGTAACAAATCCGCCCCTGGTCGGAGTCGGTAAATTTTTACGCGACTCCACAACCCTGGTGTTGATAAATATCTTGTTAGGAGTCTTGGGGTAGATCTAAGGATTTGGAGGATGATACGTTGATATTCAACCACTGCGTATTGGAGAGAATAGTTCACAAACGAGTAAGATAGTCCACAAAGAATATCCGACGGATTTCTAAATTTGGCTAATATTTCAGATTTGGTTCGAAAGTGGTAGAGATATTATTTAGGGAGTTCTTCTCGGGAGTCGAACAGCTACACGACGACTGCCTGGATTTGTTATCGTTCTCCCTAGTTATTTGGGTTTCTTCTGGGTTTTTTCCATGAGGTCAGGAGTCTGTTGTTAAGGGCCTAGCGTCCAATACTGGAAATTTATCGAAAGTTCCGAGTGACACATTAATGACTAGATGGGTCATCAAGGAAACGAGTCCGTGGGAAACATTTTTTATGATGGCCCTTGATAGAAATATCGAAGTCAAGTGACGAAATCGTAAAATGACGAAAGGTCATGATAAAATTTTCATCCATTCGTCCGTCATAAAAACTTTATATGAACGTAACGTAACTTACGCACGAATAGAGCACACTATATCTCTAACTGCACTACTGTAATAAACTAAAAAACTGAAAACCCATTATAATGAAGTCTATTTTTTAAAACTTCTCAAACGTTTTCGTCAAATTAACAGACCTTCCTCAGGATGGAAGCAAACAATTCAAATTTGCCAAAAGGAAATTCTAGAACGTTTATAAAAACCTACAATCTTCTCAGATTCGATATTGCAAGCCTTGTAACGCCGCCGCTTTCCATGCCGATGCGATTTTATATGATTCTTGACAATTTATAGTTTGCCCTTTTTTCACTGTACTTATAAATGTGCCAGGCCTCTGCATACTTTAGATGTCGTCTGTTTGCAACCTTTTGTATGACATCTGCACTGATCCATTTGATTGAAACCTCCGTTGGATCTGCGATCGCATAATTAGCCAAAGCCGTGACCGGTTGTTCAAATCTTATATGATTTTCGAGAATCATATAAAATCGCATCGGCATGGAAAGCGGCGGCGTTACAAGTATAAAGAACAAATGGGTTTGCTAAGATGCATAAATCAGAAAGAAGCTTGAGGCCAGTAGTGGATAAATGCTGCGCCCCTACGATATTGTTAGAACGGAAGCTGAAGGAGTTTATTAATGCGGACATGCCTCCAAACGTTTATAAAGCAGCCAATAGAAGTGCTCCAGAGGATGGAACTGTTGTAATAAACCCCGCGTTTCTTTATGAAGCGAGAATTTAGCAGTGTTGGCCAATTAGAAACAAGTTTCAGTGTGTTCGCTGTAAAGCGCTTCTCGAGCGCTGCATAAAGAAACGCGGGAAAAAGAAAAAATATGACAAGGCTCCCTCTGTCGCGTAGCAGCAGAGTTAACGTTTTCTTTTTTTTTTTTTTTTTTTTTATATTGATATAATGTAAACGAACCGCATGCAAGTCAGCCATGTCGTTTTCTCGTGAACTCCACGTGTAAAGCAATTTATTTCAATAAAAAGTAATAGAAACAATTGAAATTATACGAAATTATACTACATGACAGTAACTCGACTTTAAGGCTATGTACCCTTCCATTAAGCTTTAACCCTGCTTTTGTCACCTGAGAGATTTTTTTTGTTGGGCAATATCGCTAACGTAGCGAAGTTAAGAAAGCAAATTCGAGAATTGGCGCATTTGGCTTCATTTTTGTCAATTTTCGCTTTTGACGGTACTTCATACTCGTAGCATAGAGGAGTACCAATGGGTAGCCCGGTCTCAGGTTTATTGTGCGAGATGGTAATAAGATCTCTGGAAAATAGCGTCTTGCAGAAATATGAAGATAATATTATATTGTATGCAAGGTATGTCGACGACGTATTTATTATTTGGAACAATAAACCAGACATATACCAATTTATTAGAGATATGGCCTGGAACCAGAACTAGAGCAGCAAGACCATAAAAAGGTACATTTCTTAGATATAGAAGTAGAAATAGAAGAAGAAGGGCGAATCGCTACTAGGGTATGCAGAAAGCCGACGTACGTTCCGGAGTTGATACGATGGGCCTCCAATGACTCAACAAGCTACAAACTAGCAGCATTTAGAGCACTGATTAAAAGAGCACATACGCATTGTAGCAAGGTTCATGACAGACGCAAAGAACTTGAATACATCGCAAAGCTAGCAAGGGGGGAAGGATTTAAGCAAAGTAAAAGCCTTTATATAAAAAGCAGAAAAAGGGGGCAATAAGACTAAAGATAAAAAAGAGAAAAAAGAATTCACCATAATGGAATACAGGACACCGTTAGGTAACATACACAGAAAAATAGGAATAGAGAGCAGTAAGAAAATAGCATGTAAGAGAAACACAACAATATTCCAAATGCTAAGAATTGACAAAACACCTGTGACCCACCACAATATAAGATGGCAGCGTTCAACGCCCTAATCAAAACAGCATATTTACATTATGCGTCACAATCAGCTTTCAATTCTGAAATGCGACGCATAGAGCAACTAGCTAAACAACGTGGCTATCACAACATCTTACGCAAGATAACCAACAAGATACTCCAACAACAATCCAACAACATCTTTCATTCCAATGATTCCCTGGTTAACTACATACCAGTCACGTACAACCCGGCACTTAAAGCCATATACAACCAGATAGCCAAAAAAAAGAATGTCCGCTCGGCATTTAGGAGGTGCGCCACAATATTCGATTGGCTTAAGAACAGAAAAGAAGCTTCAGACAGCAACAGACTTCCGGGAGTATATTCCGTGCCCATCATCGATCATAGAGACAACAGCGAAGTAATCTACATCGGGTCCAATAAACGTAACTTAGTAACTTGGATCAAGGAACACAAATCGGCACCCTACATCATAGAAACAACACCGCCGTAGCGGTATACTCCTCCGATCCAGAAATAGAGCCGCTATTTCCTCTAGCAAGAATTATTCACACCTCAGATGGTTAGAAGCCATATACATTTGCCTTAACACCCTCCGGAATAAGCACTGCATTAACTTCAAACAAGAAATGAAGATATAAATAGCATGGGAAGACTTCCTCAATAAAACTCTAAAGTAACAACATAGGGATAATGCGCAAGTCTACAATGACGCTATCGGTCACACCTGACAACGTTCCAGAAAGATTTTCCAAAGCAACGGTTAATTTTCCACTGGAAATTCAAATTCTTATAGAGAATTCCATAGCGCCTGAAGAAAAACCATATTAGGTTCGAAAACGTTTGCAAAGTCCTCTGCATTGAAAAAGAAGAACACCGGTTACAGGCAGTGAAGTTGTGTAATGTACTGTAATAATAATTTTTTAAGAAATTAATTCTACGAAGATATATAAGGTGATTAATATACAGTCGACCCCTCTACAACACTGTTGATTTTTCCGTTTTATATGAACTTCATGTTTTAGTAGTCACTTAGATTTTACAAATACGTGTGTCAGGCTGTGAACGGCTCATATATTTGTAAAATCTAAGTGACTCATACAACATGAATTTCATATAAAACGGAAAAATCAACAGTGTTATAGGGGGGTCGACTGGTGTATAAGTAAATTAATTTAATTTCTATCGTCAAATCACATTTGTTTTAAACCAAAAATTATATCAATTTATTTTTCAATTTTTAATACTCAAATACTGAAAATGATATTATTTACTTATACATATAAAACAAAATAACCGTCAAAAGAACAATTTTCTGTCATAAATTTATTTTTTATATCGATATATACAAATTAAGTGTTACATAAAAACAGAATAAAAAGGAATCAGATATAATCTTTTAAAATCTTTTATTGTTATTACAATTTCTAAAATAAAATCTTCATTTTAATTTAAAATTAAGATCATTTAAAATTTTACAATCATTACATTTAAGAGATTCTTCTGGTTTATCCTGTTTATTTAAAAGTCGACCCCCCTATAACACTGTTGATAATTTCATTTTATATGAATACCATGTTGTACGAATCACTTATATTTTACAAATGTGTGTGCTGGGCTGTAAACGGCTCACGTGTTTGTAAAATCTAAGTGACTCGTACAACATGGAATTCATATAAAACGAAATAATCAACAGTGTTATAAGGGGGTCGACATGTTTTCTTATCAGTTTTTTTTTACTCTATTTCTTTTTAATTAACGATTCTTTCTTTGATTTGACTGATTAATATTTTCATTTTCTATATTTCGTAAATGTACTGTACTGTTGGGAGTGAAGTTTTCTTTAGTTTAGCTCTTGCCAACAAACATAATAATTCGGTTTTAAATTTCTCTGAAAATCATTTTCTGTGAAATGATCAGAGGAAACAGACAACAGGAATTGTTATTTTAGCGTTATCGTCCTGTCATCGACTAGCTTTTTATTTGTAATCGTGTAGATACTATTTTTATACCGTACAAAACAATTCTCAGTATCCTTTCCTTTGTATTTTCTAAAATATAAATACATATTGCGCGATTATTTCGATATTTGAACGTACAGTACTTTGAATTACTTAAAATTAATATTTTTTATAACCGCATTACTTATTTTATTACAGATTTCTATATGAAATCTGTAATAAAATACATAATGCGGTATATTAATAATAATAATAAAATATATGTGAAAAACAACGATATGATCGTAATTGTATATTCGAATCTAAATTCGTGTATGGATATTCTCAATGGAAGCGCTGTATTGTGAGCTTCCAGGGTGAAAATATTTGAATGGTGTAAAGCAGACAATTTACAGGAATTGGTTCACGCGCTTTACAGAGCACCAAATTCTGGCAGTTTAGCTGGCCGTAAAGGCTAGTACACATTACGCGTTGGGCGTTGCGTTAAACGCGCGTTAGCGGCGTACACACCGCGCGTTTAGCTCCGCGTTCGACGACCGTTCGCACTGGCTCAGTTTGAAAATGGACGTGAAAGTAATTGCTTGTGTGTGATTACTCTATCGTCTCTATAAAAGACGATGGCAGAAACAAAGAGAATTTTGGGTGCACCGAATATTACGAGATAGACTGACGCATGGAATGTTTGCGACGTTGTATCCAAAACTAAAACAATATTAACCCAAGTTTTTTAATTATTTTAGAATGTCTATAAAATCATTTGACGATGGCTGGTCTTTTTTGGATTTTATCAATAAATAGATCAGTATCGACATGATCGTTCTCCATTTCGGCCAACGTGCGTCTACTCTACCCGAAAGCGCGCGATCGAATGTACAACAAAATGGCAGCGCATGTATCTCAAAGTGCGCGGCTGACGCACGCGAAACGCGCGTTTTAACCAAAATCTGTAAACGCGCGTTTGCGTTGTATACCTAGGCGGAACTCTAGGTTCTTTAAAACGTGCGTTATCAAAGTGCGCGCTTCAAAGCACCTAATTTGTACTAGCCCGTAAGTGGCGCTCGACGTTCGACGTTCACGTTTTAGAGATGAAAACGTCGGCCGCGACCTGGCTATTACTTTTTAATAAATAACTTGTGTCGTGTCAATTTTCAACCGTTACCAATAATGATAGAAAAATTTAATCAAAAATTGTGTCACCGCATTAATTCTCAATTTAAAAATGTAATAGAAGAATTAGATGATGTCGATAATGTTTTTCAAGATGTTTAATTTTCATCATATATAATTTTTTTAATGCTTTAAACGTTTTGTAATTCATAAAAAAATAATAAAACATTTTAAAGTTATAATTTAAAAACAATTAGAGTGTTCTCAGGGTGGAAAAATATTTTTAAGGTTTTTTTTTTTTTGAAGAGTTTTTCCATCGGATCTAGGGGGCGTCGGCATAAGCATGTGGGACTTGGCAACACTGCCCAAGAGGATTAAATCGCCATATTATCCCTAACCGAAGAAAGACGGTACACGTGGTCGAGTGTTAGAGCCTATATGGCCGTGAAGAAGAAGAAGAAGAAAATACACGTGGAAACCCTCGAACGCTTTGTATATCGTACACGCCGCGGAACTGAGTGCATCGGAGGAAAGGGGATCCGGCCAGAATCTCCGTATTAAAGAAAGAAAGAAGACGCCATTTTTAATGTTGCTTTCTCTCGTAGATGGAATGTGCTGCGATGAATTAAAGTAAAGTCTACGACATTTCTTCTGTTTGAATCTAATCGTGTTTATTGTAAGTATTACTNTGGAAAAATATTTTTAAGGTTTTTTTTTTTTTGAAGAGTTTTTCCATCGGATCTAGGGGGCGTCGGCATAAGCATGTGGGACTTGGCAACACTGCCCAAGAGGATTAAATCGCCATATTATCCCTAACCGAAGAAAGACGGTACACGTGGTCGAGTGTGAGAGCCTATATGGCCGTGAAGAAGAAGAAGAAGAAAATACACGTGGAAACCCTCGAACGCTTTGTATATCGTACACGCCGCGGAAATGAGTGCATCGGAGGAAAGGGGATCCGGCCAGAATCTCCGTATTAAAGAAAGAAAGAAGACGCCATTTTTAATGTCGCTTTCTCTCGTAGATGGAATGTGCTGCGATGAATTAAAGTAAAGTCTACGACATTTCTTCTGTTTGAATCTAATCGTGTTTATTGTAAGTATTACTCTCTTTTTAATTGAATACTTTATAAAATTTTAAAGTAATTTGGGCGCCATTACTTTGAATATAATGGATTTATGTCGCGTCGTAAAGTCGTTGAAATAACGGAAAATGTCCAATTGCTAGTAAGATTCTAGCATTGAATGAGGCGTTACTAAATAAGGACACCCGATAAGTCGTTAATATAAAGAGGTACCTCCATGTTCATTTGTTGAGAATTAAAAACGTAATCGTATCGCCAAGTGTAAACGGATATGAGCGGCAACGTGTTTCGTACACAGTAATCATGGCGTCGAAATGATGGTTGAGTGCCGCATTGCCAGATTTAAATGTAAAAAAAAAAACCCAGAAAAAAGCCAAAATTTATTATATATTTTATATAATACTTTAATTATACTTGAATGCTATTTTATTATATTAATGCTTTTTCCCCAAAAAACATATCTTCATGATTAAGGGAAGAAATTGAATTAGGGGAAGTTTCTCAGAAGTAAAATACTCTAACATTTTTATGTGAAGAGACAAATTCTTTGCAACGTATATTTGATAACAAAAGTGACCTAATCCTAATAATTGCATCTGGAAGAGAAAGTAGCACTTGCACCGATTAGGGGGTATGGCTATTTGAGGTGTGGCCGCCAGCGCCAGAGATCCTGAACACTGTCTGGCAACACTTGCCAAGATCACGAACTCTGACTGGCAACACTTGCCAACAAGAGTGGCTGAAAACGTCAGAAAAGAAAAGGCGCGAAAGTTCGTTGGATTTTGTCCGGGTGTTGCCCGAGGATGTCTGTGACAGTTCTAACCTTTTCTAATAAAGTTCTTTTTTGTTACTGTTCATGTTTGCCTGCTTAATGTTAGATCTAAACATCAGTAGGATTGAATGACAAAGTGATCCGATTAACGAACTACCGAACGTGATCCGATTAACGAACTATCCGAACGTGATCCGATTAATGAACTACCTGGACTTTCGACTGAATTGGATAGCGAACAACTCTGTGTCTATGATGGAACTTTTTTAACAGGATATGCAGGTATGATCAGTTTCTAAATCGTAAATTCGATAGGAAGACGGTGGGTAAATCTTACCGAAGACTAGGAGTACGTGACTCAGGCTAAGCTTTATCCAAGACTATCCCGCTTTCTTTGTAGCCGCATAGTTAAGCGCCCGGAATGGCGGAACAGAACGAGTTGGAAATCGGACGTGTACAGGCAAAAATGCCTATCTTTACTAAAACCAACATCAAATTATTTTTTGTGCAGCTAGACGCGGCTTTTGCCATTAATCGGATTACAAGTGAGAACACTAAGTAC
>NW_019384715.1:372825-386386 GCF_000671375.1 Centruroides sculpturatus | reverse complement strand
TTATTCGCGTTTTTCACCGGATGCTCACCCTCTGGTGTTTAAAAACAGAACTACTCTATCTGGGTCGTTTGAATGTTCTTCGTATATTGTCAACAGTAGAGATGAATAGTAAAAGTAAAGTTTTCTGTTGTGTTCCAAATTGTAATTCCAAAGCCATACGCGATCCCGATATAAGTTTACATGTATTCCCCCGTGAAAAATATGATTTTTCGTATGTCAGAATTTGGAGAATCTCAGAAATGTAACCGACGGAAAGAGTGGATTCAACTGTTAAAAATTTGCAAAAAAGTTACGAAGTATATGGTAGTATGTTCGAAACATTTTACTCCTGAAGATTATATTTTGTCATGTATGCTATCATGTTTTTATAAATATGTTTAGATTATTGTAATTCGATAGTATTAAAAAATCAAACTGAAAAAGACTGCATAGAGTCTAAGTATAAAGTAATTTAGTATTTGTATTCCTTTTTAACCTATACTATAGGATTATCTTCAATAAAACGTAATTCTATTCAATTTTACATATGTCGATAAACTTTAAAATTCCAGTAATTTTGTGTGGGATAGAAGTCAATGCTGATGTTTGCAGACAAAGAGCACAAAAATGTACAGAACGATCTTGCTCGTTTTTCTCGATAATACCACATAAAATGACGTGTCCTGTGAGTAATACTTGTTCTCCTTCTGTAAAATTTCTCGATGAACTGCTATAAGCAGCATCTTTCATTATATCAGATAGTAATATATAATTCACTTTACATTGACTAGTCACAAGCGACCCAGATAGAGTAGCCATTTTGTAAAAATACAGTGCTCCCTATAGTTCATGAAAAACGCGAATACTTACCGAGTCTACTCCGTTTGAAGACACCATTGCTTAAGCTTGTTTTCGTCGCAGAGCAGTACATTTTTTGTACGCATCCGCTTCTTATGTGTCACGTGACATGTGCCGGTACTATTCGGTCACATGATTACTCACTCATCTCGGCCACGCCATGCATCTCTGATGTGTTTCCTGATAACTTAATCTTCTCGCGGAAGAATTAGCTGGAGTTTGGAGACATTTTGTGATAGATCAGTGATGTCATATTCCTATCACGTGATTTAACTGAGCCTTTGAAGAAGTCCCTGGACTACAGGTTGATAATCTTTGCATTAGTTACGTTTCCGGTAATACTGTAGCATTCTACGACAAAACAGCCCAACTCGGGTCTGCAACCTTTTGAGTTGGAAGAGCCAAAAATTACAATTTACAAAATTTCAAAGTTTTTAAAGAGCCACAAAATTTCTTCTTGCCAACAATAAATAGTACTCGCATAAATAAAGTTTTTTGATAAAAAAAACTAATCTATTTATTCATAAGAAAAATTGTTTTGTGTCGAAAGCGAATTAAACCTCGTAGAAACATCCGACGACGGTGTCATTCGAGAGCTTCCGACTGACTGACGACAGTGACGACGTGTGTCACGGGGGAAGGGTGCGGTGAAAAGCGAGTACAAGTGGCTGAGAAATAGAATCTGTGCCTAATCCTTGTTAATCGATTCAGAACAATTTAAAAAAATTTTTTTGATAAAATAAATAATATTTGCGTATGGGACTAAAGAGCCGCAGTTTCACATCCAAAGAGCCGCATGTGGCTCGCGAGCCGCAGGTTGCCGACCCCTGGCTCAACTTAATCCTGTAAATAACAAATATTTGCGTATGGGACTAAAGAGCCGCAGTTTCACATCCAAAGAGCCGCATGTGGCTCGCGAGCCGCAGGTTGCCGATCCCTGGCCCAACTTAATCCTGTAAATAACAAACAGTTTTTAAAAACTAAAGTAATAAATAATCAATAACATAATTTATTTAAGATATGTGACTAATTCCATATAAAGACTTTTGTTTGGAAATAAAATGTTTTAATTAAAACAATAGATGAAACGTGTGTTAGATCAGTACTCAGTGTCAACACTTTATCATTAAATAATGTACAATTAATTTTAGTACTCTCATAATATTTTCGAAAGTTTCAAATGATATCACAGAGAAATTTGCTTGTTAGACTGAAAAAACACGAGAAATGACGTTCAAAATGAATAAAATGAACCTATACATGTTACGACAGTTACGCTACAGAACGTATAGTCAAAAATAATAATAATAGAATAATTAATTTTTGTATTTATTTTATCATTAACTCGTTTAATGTGGCCAGTGACATAATAATGAGTTGGTTTCAAATTACAATATTTATTATAATTTTATATACATTATGTATTAAATTATTACTAAGATGATATATATTATGATGATAAATATTAGTCAGATGCAACAAAAGATGTCTAATGTCTTCAGATAAATACATATAACTCTGTTTTGTTTAAGACAAGAAAGAGATTAGGCTATTTAAAAACAGAGTAGAATTATTAGTTATTTATCGAATTATCATACGTAGTTACATGTTGATTTTAATCCATATTTAAAATGGAATGGTGTTTTAATGTCTTTAATCTCAAAAGACACTGTGGCCATTTGATCTTTTTTCAAATGCCACAAAAATACAATACAAACCAAATAACATTAGAAAATCAACAAAAAAAGAAAAAAATAAGTGAAGAAAGTAATTTCCTGCATTAAAACAGAAAAGGTATAAGTGATACGTTGTAGCCAACAACTCTTAGGAAAATTTACTTTGCCCTTCTTCCCTCTTCCTTTTGGTGTATATCAATATCAATTATCATTGTTAGAATTGATTATGCAGGAAAAAGTCTTTTGATCAGCAGAATCGTATCGTTAGTTTTTTTTTTTTTTCGGTTAGAACGTTTTTACTTTGAAGATCTGACTGAGAGGGTTTTTTTCTTGTTTGAGTTGATGATTTTTAAAAATGCTTAGAAGATAACTGTTATGTGTTATAAGCTTTATAAATTTAAAGGAGAGAAGTATAGTTTGCTTTACGTATAAAATTTTTATGTTGTTGATGACAATTGGAAGTTGATTCGTAGTAGTTTAATTTGAATATGGCTCTCATTAGGTGATTTTGTTGTTTGCAAACGGTTAACGATATAATCCGATGTAGTTCCCTATATAGTTATTCCGTATAGAATTTTCAGTTCTGTACAGATGTGATGTAGTTGTTTTATCGTATTTATGTTCAGGAAATCCTGTATTTTTCTGATTATGCCAGTAAACTTAGCGACAGTTTTTCTTAAATTTTCGATATGACTATCGTATTTGCATTTATCATTTATCAAAACTCAGATATTTTATGCAATTAATTCTTTCTATCTTCTTTTCGAAGATAGAAAGAATTAATTGCATAAAATATCTGAGTTTATTATTATTTTCAGTTGTTCCTTGTTAATGTTTTTAATTTTATTTGTTATATTAGATATTTTCCCCTCGTAATGGATGATAATGTCTAATACAACACATAAATAAAATAAAAAATAATACAGAATGAATGAAATAATTTATTATAATCACAGTTTACAATTATTAAACTATACATTACAATTACACAACTAATTAGCTGCGTCAAGATAAACCTGACGCACATGCGAAATAAAATTCTTAAATGCATCTTTTTGGAAACGCTGTCTCCACAAAAATTCCACTAAGTAATTGTCTAACATCTCACGATGAGTGCCATAATGTCTTTTGTTTTTTACTTTGGCCTTTTGCCAAATCGATTCCACGTGATTTGTGGTTGCATTCGTAATAGGGTCTACAAAATTTATCAAATGATTGACTGTCAGATGTTGGCACCCTATATTACCAACTGTGCTGTACACAGCCCACAAATCGGAAACGACAGTTGTTCTGGGCGAAACGAACTGCTGTAGAATGGGCAGCAGAGTGGAGGAATTCTGTTGGTCAACTGCTACCGTGAAACTTTGCTTGGTGTTTACGTCATAGCCTCCGAACACCCACTGTTCTCTCACAGGACATCCCCGATTGTACTTACGACGAACAAAACAACTTTTGTCGATTTCTACTGTGTGGCCAGGCCTTCCAATAACAATTGGGTGTCTAATAAGCCGCTCGTGACATATGTCACGACAAAACTGTTTCCAGTCCATGATTGTGTGGGCGGAAGAAATTTGAAGTTTTCTCTTAATAAAGTCCTGCTTGTCTATCTCAAACGCCCACATATATGCCAATTGTATGATCTTTGCAATTGGTAAATGGCTACGTTCAAAAAATGAGTTCTTTCGTATAGAAATCTTCTTTCTACAAGAATTAATTCATCCATCTGTAGTCACGGCTTCTTCTAATTGCATCACATTTGCTCCTGCACAACGTTTGTTTTCACAATTGTGATGCTTTTTTATTAGGCCATTGTCCATTGCCCACTGAATGGTTTCTCTGTTGTTCTGTGTTACAAGAAAAAGGTCTTGCATTCGAAATTCACTGAGATCTGGAAACACTTGATTTGAAACAGCCATGATTTCTCAAAACACACAAGCTACTGACTGAATCTGACAAACTCGGCTTTAAATAAGCCACTGTTTATTGTAAAATGTAATGGTTCCACAGGAGTGGTACCACATACGATTATCTTTAGGTCAGCTTAACCTAAATTTTTAAGAAATGCTAATGCATAGTTTTTAAGGCAATTATCGCAACTATTGTAAAAATGTTTCAATTCTGTATGAAAGAAAGCACAGATTAGGTTAGGTTAGATTTATAAGTACACCCCTTGGCTTTTAGACAAAACGAACCTGTATCTCTAGAGCCGGCTAAGTATTTTATTGCTTTCCTGACTAATTGCATGAGTGAAAGAAGTACTAAGCTTCTCATGAGAGATTTATTAATTATTTAATTAACAATGCCTTGCTGTCCTTATTTTTAATTTTATTTTTGTCTACTCGGACATAGCTTATTATTAGGACATTACACTAGTGATTTGATACAAATTTGATACAATTATATGAAATAATAATTGATACAAAATTGACAGTCAGACCAGAAAAACAAGACTTTTAGGAATAAGACAGTGAAAATTACTACTACAGGTGAATTTCAATAAAAGTCTTATTTTTTTTTATCTAACTGTCAATTTTGTATTAATTATTAAACACCAGTGTAACGTTTTAATAAATAAGCTATGTCCGAGTAGAGTGTTAGAAATAAAATTCTCATATGTGAGTTTATAAGGAGACTGAAAAAGAAATGGATAACGACTCAAACTTTGATTTAAGTACTGTATTTTATATTTGTTTCATTTAGAAAAGAACAAAGGAAAGTCCCATATCAGAATGGCAGGTTCTTTCATATAGAAGAAAGAAAACATTTTAGTAGTTAGAACAATTGCACTAATGATTATTGTACCCGTAAGCATTTAAATCTGGCTCACGTTGTAATGGATGGAAGAAAACCTCTCAAATAGCCGTACCCCTAATCGGCACAAGTGCCGAGAAAGTTGCATTCTATTCCTTGCCTTATTCTTAAAACGAGTTAAAAGTAAAAACACCATCTCTACTGTAGCATTGCTAATGGATGTTATTAGGCAATTGAGGGCATAAGTTGCAAGATCCTTGAATTGGGAATTTTGTAGTGTTATTTGCCCAAAAAACTCGCTCTCATTACGTACTCCACATTCCTTAAATTGATCTTTGTCCATCAAATTGACAAAAGATAATTTTCTGTATTGCTCTTCAATCATATTGATTGTCTTGTGCTAAATTCAAAAATGGCAATTCAGAAAACTTTGGTCGTAAAGCTTGGTTTAAAATTATATTAGGGCTTAATTGCACTAGATCTTGAAATAAATTCCTTGTCGATGGAAGTCTTTGTTGAACTTGATTTGAAGCTTCTAACATTTGTTTTGAAGCTTTGATAGTTAGAACTTGTTGCTTGATTTTTTCAACGTTATTATTTATTTCCAGGTATTTATCACATTTATTCAAAAATTACATTCCAAAATAACTTTAGAAATACTTTTTTTTATAATTACCATCATAAAGTCTACTTTTTAAAGATTTGTAGTGCAAAAATAAACTTATATGAAACTGATTGGGGTCTGCTTTATTTTGTTAAAAAGGCCATTTAACGTTTCAAATTCTTGAACTATTGGAGTTATAAAATGGAAATAGAGATAAAAGAAATGGTCTTGGATCAAACTAATTATCATTTTTGCTTTAAATTTGGTGTCAAACTGTTTTATTTCCACAGAAATAAAATATGCTTTAAGTTCTTCCCAATTCATTAATAAATTATATACGGTCTTTCCCTGAACTAGCCAGCAAGTTGAAGATGTTTTTTCAAAGGAAAGTGGTGAAATTCTAACAAAATCTGTTGAAAAGTTTAAAACATTGAACAACTCTGAAATCTTGTCATCTTAAATTGCTATTTCTAAACCATTTAGTTATCTCAATCAACAAATATCAAATATTAGAAGGTAATTTTGAAACAGCATATTGAATACATAGTGCTAAAGAATGACATGCATTTATACTGCACACAGAAAGGAGCAACTTCACTCAATCTAGGCCATACAGAATTATTGCATCCTACCATATTAGATGCACCATCCAAGTCAAAAGCAATGCAATTAAAGATTGGCCAGATTTATGAATTTCATCTGAAACTGAATTAAATATACTTTCTCCTGTGGTTTTTTGAACTGGAATTAATCCTAAAAAATCAGTGGTGATTTGCTTGTGGTTGATTTTTTTTTAAATTACTAAAAAATCTTACTAAAAGACACACATATTTTTGAGTTGACTCATCCATAATAATTATATAACTCTTATCTTTTAAGTCTTTAATAAGTTCAGCTTTGAAAACAGGTGAAATTACATTTTTCAGCAGAAGTAGGCATTTAGTTCTGTGCAATTTGATCTTGACTAGAGTACTTATGTACCATGTTTCACAATAATCTTACCAAGGTCTTCGATTGTTCTTATTGCACTATGGCAGGCTATACTGAAAGCTGTAACTTGGCTTTATGAACTTTATCATCAACTGTCTTGCTGGTTTTTATGACAGGAAGAACCATTTGATAAATAGATGGAGTATTTTTCGTGCTTGTCTGATTTGTCAAGGTTTGAAAGATTGGATAATCTTGAGACTATGGTATGGTACACCTACATAATTTGTGATATGTGGATTCAGAATCATTGGTTGCTTTTTTTAATCCAAGAAAATTTATCCTTCCATTTATCATTATATTTTCTGTTAGTCATATGTCGATTTCCACTTAGGCATAATTATAAATGAAAATAAAAAATGAAATAACTTTGAGAACGATTTTATAATTACTTTAGGTACAGCACAGGTGAATAGTTACTAGGTAGGTAGGCATGTAGAGAAATCAGTAGCAAAATTTCTTATTTTAGTGTTGCCAGATTAAAATTATAAAAGCCAATCTAGCAACACTGGTTGAGCGTGATGAAAACAGAGCCATTTTTAGTCAAGAAATTTTTGAGTGGTTATTACAATTTTAACTTTCAATTCTAAATGCATCAGGGGACCTATTCTGAGTAGTATTGTTAAGCTAACGAATACGATAAAAACCAGTTTCTATCAGAACCACGTGATTCACGTTTAATCAACTGTGAAAATGCTATTCTGAGCAGCATGTTTCGTTTTTGGTTCTGATAGCCATGTGCGATAACTAAGCTTTTGTTATTGATCACTCTCGAGCTGCCATTAGGAACGTAACGAAAGTGTAAACAACATAGCGTATATGAATGTTGGTATAAGAATGATTTTACTTCACAAGCAATTGGAGAGAGAGTTAATAAACTATGTTGTATTGCTTAAAAATAATTACTTTAACTATTTATGAATATCGTATGAATAATGTAATTGCTTTCTTGTTAAAATTTAAAGTAAGTAGCTATAGCATAAACATTATTTTTGAAATAGGTTTCATTCGCATATGTATAAATTGAAATGATAGTCATATATTTATATTCTAAGCTATCAGTTACTTTTTGTCATCTTTCTGGGTCTTTTTGTGAGCCAACTCCATCGGAATTCAGACGGTTGGCTATTTCTTGCTGCAATTTCTGGCGATGTTTTACAGTAAAGAAAACATCTAACTTTCCTGACATTAATTTAGGGTTGTCTTCTATAAAATTAATGAGCATCTCGAACTGGCGACTTGTACTTCACTGGCTTCGTGGCCTTTGACATTTTAAAACAAAACTATTTCATTGAATTATAGGAGTGCTAAGGTGGCTTTTCTTTCTCACTAGACTTATTATACCATCAATAAAAAGGAGGAGAAGCTTTAGAAAAACTTTTATCGCCATTGTTATAATTTTTTCTGATTTATTTGTACTGGTTAGTATCCTATTTTCATGAAGTTGGCTGATCAACAACAAGCAGCTGTTCTGGGGTCCAAGGAGTCATGTGATCCCAGATCCACTAATTGTCACTGGCTCACTTGAGGAGTCAAGCAGTCAGCTGGGGAAGATTATGAACTGTCTCTTTAAAATGTATAACAGCAATCTCAGAACACATGAGAAAAAAGAATTCAGGAAGAGGATGACGCAGTTATACTCGTGTGTTGCCCAGGTATTTGAAATTCTGCGAGAATTACATTTGTCACAGGAGCCAGCAACTTCTACTGGAAGTATCAGTGGGGTGAAGTTGACGTATGCTGCGATGGTACAGAGGAATAACAGCATACATCCAAGTCACACAATTAAGGTGATCAACCAAACCCTCAACAGAAAACTTAATCAATAAGGGATAGATAGTAGCCACGCTGTTCTTATCTACACAAGAAAAGACAGCGACTCTGAGCATGGACCTGACATCAAGAAGATCAAGGCTACCATTATGAAAACCATCAGGCTGCAGCAGATCAAAGTTGGCATCAAATCAGTCAAAGACATAAAAAAAGGTGGTATTTGTGTGTGTGTGGGAACACAGAAAGAGGGCCAAAACCTTATGAAAGCTATATATATTAACAACATTGATAGCATAAAGGAATAAATCAAATGTACAGTGTCAACTGGAAGGCAACCAAGGGTCATCCTTTTGAATGTTTGTCCGTTAATTATTGCATCAACCAAGTATCAAGATAAAGGAAGTAAGCAGAAACCAGGACTGGATCTGTAAGAGAAAATATTGTTTTGTACATTTTACAAGAATCATGCATATAAAACTAAAACAGAAATATTTTTTTATCCCATCTGCTATCTCTTTATATACTTTCTCTAAATACGGATTATACGTTATAGACATTCTTTCCTTCTGTTCTTTCTCTATCATTTCCTGACGATCTGCTCTTTGCGGATGAAGCATTTTTTGGCTAAGGTAGTTATCAGTTTACTATACCCATGTCGTTCAGCAATACTCTTAAGTATGTTGATTTCTGTTTCAAGTATGTTGATTATGTTGAAGTATGTTCTGTCTTAAGTATGTTGATTTCTGTTGGGGCCTCTTTTTGGGGCCAGGTAGTTCCAGGAAAGGGTAGGCACTTTTGGTGGCAGAACCTCAAGATACTCATCTTCCAACTCACATCTTCACAGCGGTACCTGTTGTGCTAGCATTTATGTCTTACCAGGCATTCTGGGTGAAGGCCCTTTCCACACCATGTGCAAGCTGTCCTTGACGTTCGCTTTTGTTGTGGAGTGCTGCACACGGTGCAGCGGTACCTCACCACACCTGGCAATTTCTGTAGACCCACTAGTCCTCGGGTGTCTGGAGGGGGGCGCACAACTTCCTTCTCCTCCTTCCTCCATTTCATCCACTCTTCTGCCAGGCTTCCTATTACCGCCTCGTTAAAATCAATTCGAGGCATAATTCTGGCTTGGCCTTGGGATTGTGAATTCTCCTTGTAAAGAAGATAGGCGTTCAACAACATCCTGACCACGATATTGAACACTACCTTCTTCCAATATTTCAGTCCTCCTTTCATCCAAGTATTCATACATCATCTGATCTGATACATCTACCCCACCCATAAATTTATTATACAAATAAACTATATCTGGCTTTAATGTAGCCTTCTCACGTTTATCAATTTCAACATTGCGTGCCCGGGCATGGGTGGATAAAAGAATAACAGGATCTATTTTTGATTTCCTTTCCCGAAGGCCACACGCCAATATAGGACCAGATCTGCAATAAGAGATCTGGCCTACAGAGGATTTGTATTTTAACTGAGGCGGTAATAGTTTCCTATTCGTCCACACTGTTCCTGTGGTATAAGTTTTCAGAGAATATAGGCTGTGAATCAAGGGTACCGACATGAAATAGATATCGAGGAAAACATGATAGCCTTCATTGATGTAATTACCAATCCCCAGTAGCTTCATGACCACAGTATATGCCACACCAAACTTTGAGACACTGTGCTTCTCTGCCTGGGATTTGGCCCCTCTGTAAGTGAAAAAGCCCAGGCAGTAGTGTGAAATGGAGTTGCACAGCATCCAAAGCTTCACTTTTCATTTATGGTGTTCTTTATTGGGCATATACTGTGGCATGCTGCTACGGTTCTTGCTACATACCAATGTTTAGTCGATACATATTTCTTTGTGTGGTGTATAATGTTGCCGGAACACCCTGTTTGCACGATCCTCCAAAGGTTGATACATTGCTCAAGGATCATAACCTGGTTTCCTTCTGCCAGACAACTTACTGTTGTTGACAAAATGAAGAATCAAAGCAAGTGACAAAAATGGTGCTTAGAAAACATTCGGCCATACCATGGAGTTACTGTGCATCCGGAAGTGGCCTAGTATTTTGCGATTCTACATTTTTTGGTTAGTCCCATCGAAAAAACAACAGCTAAAAAACACTTTATTTCATTAATTGTAATTTTTTTAATTACAGAGATATGGGGACACCTCCCCCATATCTCTGGAACTCCATTTATGACTTGCTTTGTTTACCTGTTTGATTCTGCTGCCATAAGAGAAAGCAAACACACAGTGAAGAATAAATTAAAATAATCAATTGGCTGAGAGTCAGCCAAAGGCATATTTTTGGGGCCAGGTAGTTCCATGATAGGGTAGGCAGTTTTGGTGGCAGAACCTCAAGATACTCATCTTCCAACTTGTCATCAGAATTAGGAGCGTCATTGGAATTAGGAAAAACTTGACGAGAGCAGGTTCCAGCTGTGTGGATGGTGCTGCACATGGCTGGTGGTGTTGTTCCTGGCTGAGCAGGTATTACCAGTACGGCAAATATTACTGGTACTGCAAAAGTAACTGGTGCAGAAAAGGTTACTGGTTTTTTTTGTGTGTTTTTAGGCCCCTTACCACTCAGAGAGCACAAAGTGGCCAAGGATGTTTTTAGAAGAGTGTTCTGATTTTGTTAGTGTTCCTAAATGGGCTCATAGAAGTTCAAAGTAAGGCTCATAAATACTAGTCCCTTGTGAGGGCTCATAAATTTACGTTTTTTTATGTTATGTCTAATTCTTTATTGTGTTTGGTATGTTTTGTGTACTGCTTCTTTATTTAACTTACGAAATGTTTAATTATCAAGGAGAAGGAAAAGATAGATAGGAAAGATGCAGAATGCAACCCAGCCCCGCCTAACCTAACAATTTCTGGATGTTTCAAAGTAGAGAAGCTATAGTGAAAAATCTAGTGAAGTATCTCTATTATCTGGATTAGCAGTATTATTAAGTTTTGAAAAGGAACTATGACATTTTAAAGTAGTCTTGGCTTTGAGGAGACTGAGTAACTTGGTCAAATCCTACTTACCTTCGGAGCAACGCAACTGTTTACCATTTAACAAGTGTTAAGAGAACTTTATTCTTATATAGCATTTAAAATTACTTTAGTTAAAATGCTTTTTATATAGTTCATCTATAAAACAAAACAGTTAAATAATTCTGTATTATCACATATTTAAAAAACTCTAGAAAGTATCCTAAATAAACCTTAGAACGTGTCAGCCAACCCTAAAAGCAGTACCAAAAATTTCAGTTTGGTAATGCTGAGACTCTTTGACATAATGTTAGATTAATCGCATGATTAATTCCATTTTCCAATTGTTAGTTTTCAATCTTTCAGGCATGTAGGTTGTTTGGAATATTGATGATAGATGTTCCAAACAACCAGTGAATATTTTACTTATCCACATACAAAATAATGGCCTACAGCTGTAGTGACAATTAACAGTTAACTACAGTTTCTCGCATAGCTTTGTTTGTTTTAACTGACATTTTTTTAACTTGGATAATTAGCAAACACGATCAGCTCCCTGTTTATAACTGATCTACACAAGTGTGGTACTTGAACATGGTATGCACTGTCTCAGATTCATTGCTCATATTGTCAGACTGAGAAATAAATTGCCAATAGATCTACTGTTTCAATTAATTTGGTATTAAAATTTAAATGCTGTAATTTGTATGCATTTTATTTTTGTCTTACAATTTATGCAGTGAATATTGGCTAATTTTAAAAATATAATTATGAAAGTCCCAAAGCCTAATATGGAGGTGAAAAAACCAACGTCACCCACAAAAGAAAAACTACCTCTGAAATTAAAGAGGGCTAACCTTGCTAAAAATGCTGCCTCAAACACAGAATGGATTACAAAGTATTTCAATGGAACTGTCATGGATTCTGCAACAACTTCTCTGACATTAAACACTTGACATTATCCACATCATCTCTCTGCGTGGCACTCCAGGAAACCCATCTGAAACCTGGAGAGAGAATTACTTTAAAAGGGTTCAATCTCTACTGCAAGGATGATGATAGCCACAACCATGCCAGTGGCGGTGTGGCTATTGTAGTTTCAAATCACATCCCATCTTGCCGGTACAAATAACAACTGATTTGCAAGCTGTGGCAGTCAGAATTTCTGTTGGAGTGACTGTCACAGTTTGTTCTATATACTTGCCACCAGATGTCAGAGTCAACGAAGATGAACTGGACTCATTAGTTGAACAGCTGCCAACTCCATTCCTTTTACTGGGCGATTTCAATGGCCACAATCCAATGTGGGGCAGTCCGGACATCAACCGGCGAGGCAGAGCCATTGAAAGATTCATAGGCAATCAGCAACTATATTTATTTAATACGGGAGAAGTGACATACTTCCATGTCCCAACAAGAACGTTCACTGCCATTGATCTGTCATTAGCAACTTCGAATCTGTTTTCAGCATTTACATGGGAGGTTGGATGTAATCCACTCTTTAGTGACCACTTTCCAATATTTCTAAAATACCGAGGCAGAGAAAGCTGTGAAACAGCCTGTCCACCACGCTGGAAACTGGAAACGGCAGATTGGCCTGCATTTTCCTCTTTGGCTAACATCACTGAGGAAATGGTCAATATTACTGATATCAATGATTCAGCTGAAGTTGTCACTTTGTGTATTATTCAGGCAGCTGAGAAAACAACGGGAAAGACATCAACAAGATACCCAAAGCATCCGAAACCATGGTGGAACCAAAATTGCGAGGCAGCATTTAAAGCACAAAAGAAAGCATGGGGGATTTTTAGAAGATACCCTACTGCTGAAAATTTGATAGCTTTTAAAAAAGCAAAGGCAAATGCCAGAAAAATAAGAAGGCAAAGCCAAAGGGATTCTTGGAGGAAGTATGTTTCTAGCATAACATCTTCCACTAGCTCAAAAGCAGTCTGGGATAAAATC
>NW_019384715.1:355017-372796 GCF_000671375.1 Centruroides sculpturatus | reverse complement strand
TTGTGCTCATCAATCCTTTTCTTTAGGTTCCGCATAGTTGCTCCTATATATACTAGGTCGGAGTTAAATCTATGGTCCTTCATAGGTATCGAGTACACTCCTGTCATGTTATTACGTTCATATCTTTTCTTATCATTTCTTAGGAGCTTATATACTGTAGGATTACGTCTATAAATTATTTTTACATTTCTATTTCTGGCAACTTTCTTAATAATTTTATTTAGAGACGGATGGTAATTAATTACAATTCTTTCCCTTAGTTCAGTTGCTCTTTGTTGCCGGTTCCGTTTTTGCATCCTTGTTATCAGTGCATCGATTGCCTTTCTTCCGTATCCCTGTTGCTCAGCTATGCTCCGTATATACTCCAATTCCTTATGAGTGTCATATATGCTGGTACAATGTGTGTAAGCCCTTGTAATCCATGAACGAAATGCTGCCAATTTGATATGTTCTGGATCTGAGGAATTCTTAGGTATGATGATTGGTTTATAAACTGGCTTACGGTATATATTCGTTTTGATCTCACCTTCTTTGCATGTAATTGTTAAATCCAAGAAATTAACAATATTTTCACTTTCTTGGTCTAGTTCTAATGTTAGACCATACGGGTTACTGTTGATTAAGCGTATAAAACGGTGTGTATTTCTATTATTTTTCCACATAACGAAGATATCATCTACATGCCTCGCATATATTATTATATCATTCTGGAAATAGGGCAAGATATCACTTTCTAGCTTTCTTAGCACCAACTCACAAAGAACGGCTGACATTGGGCTACCCATTGGTACCCCCCCCGTCCTTGCAGATATGTTTTTCCTTCAAATTCGAAGAACGACGTATGGCAAATCAAATCAGATAATTCCAAAATGTGCTGATGGTATTTAATAGCATTTTTGATGTTAGCAAATAAAAAATCTCTCAAGGCACAAAAGCAAGGAGGTAATTTAATGGATGGATATAAGGCCTTGTAATCTAAGACAGTCATTAACTCCTCATCCTTAAGTGTAATATTTTCTAGTTTCTGCACCAATTGTAGCGAGTTTTTTATTGAATATGATTGATTAAAACGATCGAAAACGTTTTTCAACGCATTAAAAGTGTGCTGGAATAGAGAAAGGTGTTTATTTTATATTTCAGCAAGTGTTTTGCAAAACGTTTGGTGGATACATCATTTTGTAATTCAACATGCATATTGGTTTCTAAAGTCAATTTCTTTACATGTCACCATAGAACTGATGATTTCAGACATGTATTAAGTTCATCACGGGTGTTGAACGTGGTTTAACTGGCAGAGTTTGTCGAAAATCACCAGACAATAAAATGAGTGCTCCACAAAAGAGTTGTCCATTTCCCCTCAAATCTTTCAGTGTATGATCAAGCGCTTCCAATGCTTTTTTGTGAGCCATTGTGGATTTGTCCCATATGATAAGTTTACATGTTTGGAGAACTTTGCCCATTCTGGAAGTTTTGGTGATATTGTATGTTGGTGTCTCAGTGGTTTGCAAATTCAATGGCAATTTCAGTGCTGGATGCGCTGTTCGACCACCATCCAAAAGTGTTGCCTCAATTCCAGATGATGCAATTGCCAGTGCAATTTTATTCCGTGATCGAACGGTTGCCAAAATTAGTGAAATGAGAAAAGTTATGCCTGTACCTTTGGGTGCATCTATGAAGTACAATCCTCTCTTTTGATTGCTTCTTTGATTTGTAATTGCTTGCATTGTTGTGTCGTATACAATGTGTTGTTCTGAAATTAATTACAGAAGATTCGTTTCAAGAAATGTATTCAAATTATCAACATTAAAGCGTGTTTCATGTTGCAAATTACAATCATATGCGTCATTTTCAGATCGATTCGGTGCACAATGGCATTCTGTGCACCAACGCCTTGTTATGCACGTGTGGTGTGAATTGCATGTCTGGATTTTGATTCGTGCTTGCAAACGACGTAGGATGTCTTCACTCACGTAATCTTTGTATTTTTCCCAAAGATCTTTCTGATTGGATGGGAAACACGCCAATATTATCGCAAATAATGTGTGTATTTGCTGTGGTCGAGCAGTATTTGATGCATTAGTGAGTGTTGTGTCCCACTGTGCATCGTTTTCAAGAAGATTTATTTCTTGGCAAGCTTTTTAATAGATCGTACATACTTCACCATTTACTCTTCTCAGTTCTTGGAAGGATTTCGGTCCACGTACGTTAAGTAACAGTATTCGCAAGTGAAAACATTTTTCATTGATTGGATGAACTGTATAGAGGTGGCCTAACATGTCGGACGAATATAAATTCGGATGTCCTTTAACTGGTTTCCCCTGTTTACGACATTAAAACTTTTTTGCTGATGTATTCCATGTGTAGTATCTTGGCACTTCTGAGTAAAATAGCGTTTTTGCGAACAAATCATCCGTACACAATGAGAAGAACACAGTTAACATTGTTTTAAGTGGCAATAATGCTCTTGCTTGTACATTTTTTGTTGTAAAATACACGCATTTTCAAGATATACTGACAAATGAACAACTGTTGGATGACGTTCATGAATTGGAAATGAGAAAATACGCCAAATTGCTTCATTGGTACTAATGTAACGTCCCAATTCATATCGATCGATTTCACTGATTGGTGCAAATGCATTTCCCACTCCAAAAACTGCCACATTGCTTCCTTTGTTGACATATTTGCAAATATATTTGATCGATTTCACTGAATTACAATACTCAACATTGATGTGTGCTTTGAATGTTTTTGAGAGTAATGGTGAACACAGCACAACCCAACGATTATCGACTTCAATGTCATCGTTGCGTACTTTTAGAGTGATGAATTTGCCACCATCTTCAGTTGATTGTCGATGATATTGTGGATATCCATCATTTCCAGTGATAGTTTTGGCATGTAAGTGGATAGTGTTTCGTGCATTTTCCATTCTTCATGCACGGAGAATTGTTGTTGATTGTGCCGCATGACCATAAATCATGTTGTTGGTAATGACTCTGAATAAGCCTGGATCAATGTCAACATCTGGTATTTCTGCTGAGATGACTTCATCTATTTTGTCTGGTGTAATTTTGTTGATCAACCAAATCAAAATGTGTGCATGTAGTAATCCTCTTTTTTGTTATTCAATGGAATACATCAAACAGCGTGTTTCCCCTAAAACATGATGTTTGACAATGAAATTCATCATAGATTTCAGTTTTTGCTTGAACACACGTGCATTGATGTCATGGCGATCCGAAGACGATTGCCCAGGCAACAGAAGATCTTTAATTTTTTCCCATGTAGGATTGCATGTAAATGTTATGAACAAATCCGGACGGCCATATGCGTGAACTAAAGTCATTGCATCTTGTGCATATTCATGCGTGTGCCATGGGCTTTCTGTGAATGTAGCCGGCAATATGACCATTTTTCCCAGTTCATTGGGATTGCCATCAGTAGCAATTGCATCACGTAAATGAATATATGCTTCAGAGTGCAGCTTGGTTTGATTCATTCGAATGGAAAGAAGTCATTCGGTCTCGATTTTTGCATACATGTCGACAATGTATTGATGGAGTAATTTCTGACATTTGAAAATGTTGTTGTCTGTGTTCTCACGAATCATCAATCGATATGGATAGTAATTCATGGCACTGACTTTCTTATTGGTGTCCTCATCTGTTTGTGGATTTCTCATTTTGATGTTGAAATGATATCCATTACTTTCCAGAATAAAATTGGATATTGCAATGCATTGTATGAGTGATGAGTTTCGGAGACTCGCTGATCATTACCATCTCTGCGATTAAGAACTATATCACGCGAGTTAAATTCTTCGTCAACTATGATGATAGCCACTTCATTAATTGTTGGTGTGTTGTATTGTCTTTCATGTTGGCCAGCTGGTGTTTTGTCAGCTCTAATGACAAGTACATAATCATCAGCTGGCATTCGCTCGAGGGCCGTCCTGAACAGTTGAACTAATTTGTTATGTTGATCAAATAAATTTTGTAATGCAGCAACAATTTCTTGATTAGTGCCGGTATGAATCGACAACGTTGATCAACTTGTTCATCACTGGCTGTCATGAAATAAGTTTGGAGAAATTTGTGTTCTGCATCCAGCAGTGGTAGAAGTGATCCAGTACGATGATATATTTGCCCTTGCACTATGAACGTTGGCATATAAATGTCACGTATGATTTCTGTTGCACTGAACGATGTCATTTGGAAACATGAATTGTACTTGCGTATGTTTGCCAAGAAATGTTTCGACTGGCTTGTGTCACCTGATACCAATGTTTATAATGGTTCGGGTTGTAAATGCAATTCTGGCAATTTCACTTTTTTACCTGTGTAGCATATTCCTGGTGTTTCATTCTTGAATCTTAATGCACAGCAAATTTTGCATAACTTGTCCATTTCTTCAATCACGACACTTTGATGAAGACTGTAATCATACTCAACATCGTAATGGAACGCAGGAAGATTCAAATTAGCATGCAGTGTCCGTCTGGATCGAACATTGCGTTCTCGATTGGTTCCCAGTCTTACTCCCCTTGAACACCTTGACAAATGTTTCTGATAACCTTATCTTTTTTTCCTTGCAGAAACAAATATTGTGATTATGCCTCCATGAAGGAACACCTTGACTATTCTTTTTGATCACCTTCGCTTTCTTCCTTTGCAGAGACAAATATTTTGGTGACGTCTTTACAAAAATACACGTAGACAATTCTCGTCGATTGTCATTTTCTTTATTGTTTGTATAAAATATTTTTATGGCCGTGACAGGAACCATTTTTCATTGTTTTTAACCCCTTCATTCCCTTTCGATAAAAAAATACTTTTTTGTAATTCCACCCATAATTATTATTTAAAAACATTCTTTATTTGAATTGGAAAAAGTCGATTTTTCGATTTTTTTAAATTTCGCAAAATTGGTTTCTGAATGGCACCTTGCCCTCTGGATAGCCAACATTACAGGGGCAACCTGCAATGGTGGCTTTTTTGCATGAGTCGCTGTCGTGCAGGAAAGATGCCATCTGTCGGTTAGCTTTAAAAATAATATAAAAACGAAAACATGACAAAATATAAAATGAAAATAAATTTAGTGATATAAAAACATTTAAAATTATCAAACCATCAATCAATCAATCAAAGTTTTATTGTACTAAGGAAAAAAAATTCTTGTTACAGGAGGTATACATAAAAAGGCTGTACATCTTATGTTAATTTTTTTTGTAAACAAATAATTTAACAGAGATAGAAAAATTTACATAAAAAGTTTTAGTTTCATATCATTAGCTAAATTTTTATTTGTAACATCATTATCAAATATATTAGTAATCTGGGTGAAAAAGTTGTGTAGTTTATACATATCATTTTTTGATAAATCTAATTCTTAATATATAATTTAAATCATGGTTCATGCCAAGTATTTCTGTTATTTGGTATTTTAGGATGATATTTTTTAATAGCTGTGCAGTCTTTCAACAGATGAAGAATAGCAAAGTTTTCCAATTCACACCAATAGCACTTTTGGTTAGAAGAATTTATATATGTATTATTAATCAACAAGGAATATTTATTTAGACGAAGTTGTAATAATAATCGTTTAATATTCATATTTATATCAATTATAATAAATCTGGAATCAGAAGGAATTTAAAATTTGAGAAAACCATGGGTGATAATCCGATTTCAATATTGAAAAATATTTCAAATAATTACAATTATAAAATACAATATTATTTATATATTAACAGTGATTATATAATAAGTATAAAAAATAATAATGAGATATAAAGTCATACATTTGTACATAAATAGTATTAAAAAGTGAATAAAAATTATATAATTACGCATAAAAATACATATTTAAATATTGTTTATAGTTAAAAAGTTAAAATTGATGTATAAAATGAATGTAGTTAAAAAATTTTTTCTGTATGATAGATCTTAAAACAGGGTGCCGCACACAAAGGCACCTCACATTCTTGGCAGTAATATCTAGTTTCTTTTCTTATTTTTTTCCCTGCACCGTCATGCTTGCTTTTACATATGGCACAGCGTCTCGTGGGAGCTTTTTTTTGTCGGTTGCTGGAAGAAGGTCTGGAAAACGTCTCTCCGTAAGTCTAAGTGGACCTTGAGTTCTTGGTCCTGAAGTTCTCGGCTGACCAAGTCTGGTAACCTTTGTTTCGGTGTGATATTTTTGAATAATTGTTTCTATAACATTAACCCGAAATTCCAAATGTTCTGTAGTGCCACCATTTTTTTTAATATAAAACAAAAGAATTAAGACAATAAATTTACAAGGGGTATCGGGGTAGGCAAGGGAGAGTGTCAAGTGAGGGGAGAAGTGAGAGAGAGGGAGAGGGTCAAGTAAGGGGAGAAGTGAGAAAGTTGACAGTTGATGACGGGAATGTGAGGAAGGACAACATGACATTACGAAGGCGAGAATATTATCATTCTATCAAGACGGTTATGAANGAAATTTAATTAATTATTTATATATTTATTTATTTATTTATTATATGCTTATATCTATTTTGTTGTTTTGTTTGTTTGTTTCTATTTACGTTTTTGTGTCATATTTATATTTTGTGTTATATATATTTAGTTTTGTTATATTTTACTTTTTGTCATTGCGCAGCATGGCCTAAAGGGCCCTTGCACCAAAAAACCTTAACCAACCAACCAACCAACCAACCAACCAACCAACCAACCAAAATGACGTTACGAAGGCGAGAATATTATCATTCTATCAAGACGGTTACGAACGCTGGATTATTGTCATTTCTATATCTCTATCTCAATAACTACCCCTACATATATATAACTTATATATAAAGCTGCAGCCTTGTAAACCGATATAGAGATAGAATATGGCCTATAGTTTGCAATGCGACTGGTTTGGGGGGATTGNACGGTTATGAAGGCTGGATTATTGTCATTTCTATATCTCTATCTCAATAACTACCCCTACATATATATAACTTATATATAAAGCTGCAGCCTTGTAAACCGATATAGAGATAGAATATGGCCTATAGTTTGCAATGCGACTGGTTTGGGGGGATTGAATTTTGTAAATCTAGGTCAACACACTTGTGTATATCGATGGTGTATACTTGATTCCGTTTATGTTATTTATACTATTATAATAACAGAGAACTATAATAAACGAATATTATCTTATTATATGAATGATAATACATGTATTATTTTTTTATGTATTACGGAAGTATTATAATAATCTGGAAGTACTTTGTTTTTAGAAAGACTTATGGTTGGATGATTCTGAAAGAACGTCTATGAATGTAAAACAGTATGTATATACATATAAATTTACTAAACTCAGGTAAAACTAAATGACAATAATTGTAAAGGTGTTGTTAATCCTCCAAACCCGAAAGCGGTTGAAACAATAGAAAAATTTATTACATTTCCTGTTGTACGAGGGTTTTATTCAATTCTTGAACTGTGTCAGAGTGAATCCATGCTATAAACGTACTGTGTTATATGGGGGGATGGTACCAATTCTCGAACCGTGTTAGAGTGAATCTGTGCTATAGAAGTGCCGTGTTATACGTGGGTTACCTGTACATGCATCCGTAAAAGTGCTTTTCCTGCAAAACATCGTGTTTTTTATAGAAGAAATGCAGAGTTTTTATAAAAATTTTGTATCTGAACATTTTACATTACCTTATTATCAGAAAAAGATTTTATTCGTTTCATATTGCTTGACCCACACTACCCCCTGGAGTTTCTTACGAAGAGAGAAATAGTATATTGTAAACAAAGACATTTTACACTCTGAGGCTCTAGAAGAGTGCAGTTTGTTTAGTACAGAAGACAACAAATTACTTTACATTATAAAATCTGCAAATGAAACTTATTGATGTATTTTTATTCTATGGTTTTTTCGAAAATAAATTTACAATAATTCAAATAACTAGTGCTGTGCGATGTCTATAATTTTAACATCGATGTCAAACATCGATGTTTGCCTAAGCATCGATGCTAAATTTCGATGTCGGATTTCACATCGATGTTTGATCGATGCCCATTGGAACATCGATGTTCAATCAAGATAAACTCAAACAGTTTAAAAAAAACAAAACTTAATTTTATTTTCAACTTGTATAGTTCAATTACAGTTCCAATGCATACAGTTTTTCAATTGATAATGAATTTAAAACTAGAAGTTTGTGTACATTCTTTGGCTTTAAAGAACTCCGCTTTTTGTTGATAGTATTTCCAGCTTTGGAAAATAATCTTTCTGCTGGAACTGAAGTGGCAGGAATGCAAAGCCACTTCATGGCAAGTTCACATAAATTATAGTTAAAAAATTTCATGGATTTCCACACATCCAAAGCATTACTATTGTGAGGCACAATAGGGTCATCTAAAAAAGTATTAAAATTTGAATTTAAAGTTGCATTTGTGTTAACATTTCTATCTTAATATCAATTTTTCTGGATGACCAAAGGTCATCATCTTCAAGTTTATTTTCTGCATTATTGTGGAAACTTATTTGAGCCTCAGCAGAGGGAAATTTACAAAGTTCTGCATTTACACATTTAATTGCATTTGCACAACATGCTGGACTTTTAAAATCTAGCTTTTTGAACCTTGGGTCTAGTAATGTGGAAACACTATATACTAACTTCGTCTCAGTGGATTTAAAACGGAAATCAAGATTACTAAAACATTTTTCCAGCAACTTCTTTCCCACATTTGTTTCTGTAGAAACCTTGCAAAGTGTATTAAACATTAACCCTAAAAATGGGATAATTTTACTGATGGTAGTGTGAGTTTCTGCTGAAATTTCATTAGTTACTTTATAAAAAGGTTTTAGTACTTTAAGCGCATCATTCAAAGCACTTAATTCTCTACCAGAGAGCATGTCGGGTGCCCCTGGAAACTTTTGCAATGTTAGTGTAACAAAATTTTTTAGTAGTACAAATCTCTCAATCATCAAGAAATACGAATTCCATCGAGTCTCAACATGCTGAATTAATTTTAATGCCACAGAACCTTTTTCATTCTGCGATGAGTCGGCGTAAACAGACTAACATGGCAGAGTTGAGGGTGAGTTTCAATGAGTGTGAGTTCGTTCACTGTTAAAATAGTGTAAATTTGTAAACATATTTGCAAGAACTTTGTTTCATCGCAATTTCTACTAAATTCCCGGACTGTCCGGGTGAAAACCGAACAGGTGGTAACACTAGGAACAAAGAATGAACTGCATGCATGGATGAATCAAAATTCACATCGATTCAGGATCGATGTTTCAAAAACATCGGAAGGTCGATGCATCGACGAACAAAAACATCGATGTATCGATGTCACATCGATGTATCGATGTCACATCGATGCATCGCACAGCACTACAAATAACACAAATTTGCAATAATACATGTAAATATTATTGTAAATTTGTGTCCCCTCGATATGGGTTCCTGTACATGGTGAGGGGACTTCCCAGAGATGGTTTAGTAACTCTTCTTTACCATCCCTGGGATCTGAACGCCCATTCACGTGTTTGCCGTGCATGGTGTCCCGTATGCCGGAAAGGGGGATCCTGGTAGTTGAGGGGCAACACATCGTCCCCAACACACTGCTTTGGCCCCTGCTTCGGATAAACGGGAGGCTCAAATCAGGCTCTGTTTGAGTCAATCGGCTGGTCGTTGAGTCATTCTTGACCTCGGCTTGGAGTCAACTGATCGATGCAGACCGGGTGGACACATCAGACAAGATGTGCTCTTCTTGACTGCATTGTGAGGGTATAGCTCCTGGGAAACCCTGGTGTTACGGTCTATGGGACTCTCCCATGTGATGGCATCCCCTTGTTGGGCCCCGTGGTGGGTGGGGTCACTAGGAGCTGAATAATTATTTCTAAATATGGATTCATTAAAGAACAAACAAACAAGTACTAATGCTTCATCAAAGGAGGTTAGTTCCAACCAACCATCATATCTCATCGTGCATGCCACAGGAGAAACTCCTTTATCTAAACGTTCTCTGTTTTTGATTCAAAAACTCTTTGAATCGACCATTGGGCATCTTAAAAAAATTCAAAAGTTAAGGTCAGGAGATCTGCTAGTAGAAGCAGCCTCCCCTCAACAGTCAGAAAAACTATTAAAAATGAAATTTCTAGGAAACATACAAGTCACCGTCGCACCACACACAAGTTTGAACTCATCGTGTGGTGTGATATCTGAAATCGATTTGATGTCTGAGGATGAATCCGATATTCAGATCGGCCTCTCAGACCGAGGTGTCACTGCTGTTTGTCGAATTTCAATCCGTCGAGATGGCAAGTTGATACCAACTAAACACCTTATCCTCACCTTTGGAAAACCGTCATTGCCATCTTTTGTTACGGCAGGCTATTTGCGCTGTTTAGTTCGCCCATATATTCCAAACCCGCTGCGTTGCTTTAAATGCCAGCGGTTTGGACACTCACAAACATCCTGCCGAGGTAAAAGCCTATGTGCACAGTGTGGAATTGAAGGACACCAGAGTACTGAGTGCACCAGTACTCCACGCTGTGTAAACTGCAACGATGCTTATCCTGCCTACTCTTGGAAATGCTCTTCATGGCAGAGAGAGAAAGAGATTCAGCGTGTTAAAACTGTAAACAATCTATCTTATCCAGAGGCTCGACGCATGGTCAATCCAAGTGCTCCTTTAAAACAGAAGATTTTGCAGCTGCTTTGAAGTCTACAAAGGCAATTGGGGTTCAAACAGATATTTCTGTTCCCCCAAATGAATCTCTCACACGCCATGCGAAATGTTTACTTACACCATCCACCCAAACACCAGAAAAGGAAAATATAAAACTGAAAACACCCCTACCTAAAACAGGGGTAATAACAAGAAACCTGGGTTCCAAAAAGGCAAGTAAGAACCCGTTAAACAAACAGAGAGTGAAAGCTGCTCTCTCTAANGGTTTGGACACTCACAAACATCCTGCCGAGGTAAAAGCCTATGTGCACAGTGTGGAATTGAAGGACACCAGAGTACTGAGTGCACCAGTACTCCACGCTGTGTAAACTGCAACGATGCTTATCCTGCCTACTCTTGGAAATGCTCTTCATGGCAGAGAGAGAAAGAGATTCAGCGTGTTAAAACTGTAAACAATCTATCTTATCCAGAGGCTCGACGCATGGTCAATCCAAGTGCTCCTTTAAAACAGAAGATTTTGCAGCTGCTTTGAAGTCTACAAAGGCAATTGGAGTTCAAACAGATATTTCTGTTCCCCCAAATGAATCTCTCACACGCCATGCGAAATGTTTACTTACACCATCCACCCAAACACCAGAAAAGGAAAATATAAAACTGAAAACACCCCTACCTAAAACAGGGGTAATAACAAGAAACCTGGGTTCCAAAAAGGCAAGTAAGAACCCGTTAAACAAACAGAGAGTGAAAGCTGCTCTCTCTAAATCTAAAAAATCAGAGGCTCAATCTATGAGTGAGTTCTCTGACTTTTCTGAAGAAGAGACTCACAAGGAGGTTACGAAACCAATGTCACCTCCAAAAGAGAAACCCCCTATTAAATTAAAGAGGGATACCCATGCAAAGAATGCTGCCTCAAACACATAATGGATTATAAAATAATCCAATGGAACTGTCGTGGTTTTTGCAACAACTTCTCTGACATTAAACAATTGACATTATATACCTCATCACTCTGTGTGGCACTCCAGGAAACTTATCTAAATCCTGGAGAAAATATTTTTTTAAAAGGATTCAATCTCTATCGCGAGGATGATGATAGCCACAACTGTGCCAGTGGGGATGTGGCTATCCTGGTTTCAAACCACATCCCATCCTTACCGATACAAATAACCACTGATTTGCAAGCTGTGGCAGTCAAAATTTCAATTGGCGTAACTGTCACAGTTTGTTGTATATACTTACCATTAGACGTCAGAGCAAATGAGGATGATTTGGACACATTGGTTGAACAGCTGCCAACTTTGTTTTTGTTACTCGGTGATTTTAATGGCCACAATCCTATGTGGGGCAGTCCCGACATTAATCATCGAGGCAGGATGACTGAAAGATTTATAGGAAATCAGCAAATCTATTTATTTAATACGGGAGAAGTGACATACTTACATGCCCCATCAAGAACATTCACTGCCATTGATCTATCATTAGCAAGTCCAAACCTGTTTTCAGCATTTTCATGGGAGGTTGGATCTAATCCACTCTCTAGCGACCACTTCCCAATATTTCTAAAATATCGAGGCAGAGAAAGCTGTGAAACAGTTGTCCACCACGCTGGAAACTTGAAACGGCAGATTGGCCTTCATTTTCCACTTTGGCTAACATCACTGAGGAAATGGTCAATACTGCTGATATCAATGATGCAGTTGAGGTTGTCACTTTGACTATCATTCAGGCANGCTTGTCCACCACGCTGGAAACTTGAAACGGCAGATTGGCCTTCATTTTCCACTTTGGCTAACATCACTGAGGAAATGGTCAATACTGCTGATATCAATGATGCAGTTGAGGTTGTCACTTTGAGTATCATTCAGGCAGCAGAAAAAACAATGGGGAAGACATCAACTAGATATTTAAAACATCCTAAACCATGCTGGAACCAGAATTGTGAGGCAGCATTTAAAGCACAAAAGAAAGCATGGGGAATTTTCAGAAGATACTCCACTACTAGAAATTTGATAGCTTTTCAAAAAGCGAAGGCAAATGCCAGAAAAATAAGAAGGCAAAGCCAAAGGGATTCTTGGAGGAAGTATGTCTCTAGTATAACATTTTCCACTAGCTCAAAAGCAGTCTGGGATAAAATCCATAAAATTAATGGGAAATATACTTCTCACTCTCTGTCCATGCTGGAAAATAATGGCACAATAATCAGCGATATACAGGGTATTGCCAATTTGTTTGGTGAAACGTTTTCTTTTTCATTCAGCAATATAATGTTTACTAGGAATTTCTAAGCTTATAAAGCTCAAAAAGAAAAACAATATTTAAAGTTTCACTCCTCATCGAATGAGGAATATAATATGCCATTCACCAGCATAGAACTACATACAGCAATCACTCGCTCGGGGAATACTGCTGTAGGTCCGGATAAAATTTACTACAGCATGATTAAAAATCTTTCAGACAATACTCTGTAATGTTCTGAATCAGTTTAACAGAATATGGACAGAACATACTTTTCCCGACTTTTGGAGGTTGTCTATTATTATTCCCATTTCCAAACCTGGTAAAGCTCACAAGAATCCCTGTAATTACAGACCAATTTCTCTGACAAGTTGTCTCTGTAAACTTTTCGAGAGAATGGTAAACAGGCGTCTAATGTATCTCTTAGAGAAAAAGGAATACTTTTCACCACATCAGAGTGGTTTTCGTAGGAACAGAAGTACCACTGATAACCTGGTAAACCTTGAAACATCTATACGCGAAGCGTTTGTTAGACGACAGCACTTAGTGTCTGTGTTCGTTGACATAGAGAAGGCCTATGAGTGCTGTTGGCGATACGGGATACTCTGTGATTTACACCAATTCGGATTGCGGGATAATTTGCCAAATTTTATAAAAAAACTTTTTACAGAATCGAAAATTTTAAGTTCGGATGGGCAACACTTCATCTAGGCTCTACATACAAGAAGAAGGTGTTCTTCAAGGTTCTATTTTGAGTGTGACTCTGTTTCTAATTAAAATTAACAGCATAGCTAACTGTTCCCCTCCCAGTGTGAAACACTCTTTGTATGTGGATCACTTTCAGATCTCCTGTCAGTCTAGTAATATGAGTTTCATTGAGAGACAACTTTAAACTTACGTAAATCGCATATATAATTGGTCCAAGACCAATTGGTTTACGTTTAATGCAGCGAAGACCTCGTGCATCCACTTCTGCCGAAGGCATGGGTTGCACCTGGATCCTGAAATTCACCTAAATGGCGATAAAATTTAATTGGTGAACTAGGCTAAGTTTTTGGGTGTTTATTTCAACCCAAAACTGACATTTTTGCCGCACTTACGCGACCTGAAGTGTAGATGTTTAACACGTTAATCGCCGTGTCAGTCATATGTGTCTGACGCTAAGAAGTTGTACATGAGCCATGTGAGACATATATGTCTGACGTACGCGATTTGGTAGAAGGCCACGTCAATCACAGCTGTCCGACGGAAACGATACATTTGCATTATGTTTCGAAAGCTTGGCCTATCAGGAACAAAACTTGAAAATTTCTTGGCTTACTACAAACAATAAAATAAAATTAACATAGTTATATAATGGTATATTGTTTCAGTTGAAAAAATACATTTTAATAATTTTTATTTTGATATAATTAATTACATTCATTTTTCATGTTGTCCAAAACATTCTATGCAAAAGAAAGGCTGTTGTTCGCAGTCTGAGCAGTACATTGAAACTTTTTTCTTGCTGCATCGTGACCTTCTGCTTCTTTTATTTGAGCGTAACATCCAGTGCACATTCTTCTTATTTTTTTTTTCAGCAGTATACATTATTTTTAGCATATATATTAGTTTCAGTAACAATGAGATTTATAACCTCTTCATCAAAAAATAACATAAATGTATCATTAGCAGAAATATTTTTTGGCAAATCTAATTGTAAACCAGATTTTGCTATGAAATCAAAACATACATGTCTACCTTCATAAGCATTCCATTGAACATCACTAACCTCATAACATTCACACTCGAGTATTTTGTCATTTTCAATATTTTGTGTAGTTTCTTCTGACTGTAAATCTTGAAGAAATTGTTGAAGATTTTCTTCATCTGCATTCAAGGAAGGACTATAATTTGGATCATTTATTGAATCATCTGAACTATAGTCTTCGTGCTCTTCATCAGATGTGTTTACATTTTCAGCAATGTTTTTTAATTCACTTTCACTTAGAATCTTTCGTTTTGTCATTATCTGTAGATATTTACAAATTATTATAAATATTATTTATATTTATATTAATTTATTTTATGTTCTTTATAAAGAAATAGTCACAGTAACAAGGTGTTATTCGGTAAATGCTACACGTACCACTGATTCCTACACAATGCGTTCAACGCTGTGTTCAAAACAACAGGTTAATACTTGTTGTATCCTGTTTGGATGCATCAGACATATAAGACTAACACGGCTTGTCGAGAAAAAAAGTTCATTCATATATGTGTGTTCCTGTGTTATTTACACCATGTCAGTCATATATGTGTGACATAAAAAATAGTGTTTTTTTGGGAATTTTGGCAAAAAAAATTTTTTTCTGTGATACATTAAGTTTCCTTGATACATTTTTAACTAAATTATCTAAGAAAGTTACCATGGCCCATGTGAAAAATTTTTCTGATTTTATCGTGGCAGTTAACGTTTTAAAATCTCTAAACCTTTTAAAGGTACTATGGTGCTCATCCTGGGGAGCAGACAAAGTTTTTATGCTTAGGATTTATAGGGCCCTTGTCTGCTCTAAGCTGGACATGGTTGCATTGTTTATGCCTCTGTGCGAGAATCTACTCTTTGGATGCTGGATCCAATTCATTATCAAGCACTACGTTTGTGTACTGGTGCTTTTCGAACTTCTCCTGTACAAAGCTTGTATGTGGATGCTTATGAGCCTCCACTATCTCTCAGGAGAAAACAGTTGTCTCTATTTTACTATACAAAACAGAAAACTCACACTAAACCTTCAGTTGATTGTACAGTATCAGATACTCAGCTGAAAAGGTTATTCAATATACATTCAATATACATTCCAGAAATGCGAGAAAAAGATAAATTTATGGTTCATGCTAATGACGTAATTTTTTTTTGTAACTGAGTGTATTTCTAGCAAGAATATATAATGTTATTAATGATTTTCGCAATAAAGATAGAAATAAATATTGATGAAAACTAAAAACGTTTTCATTAATCTGAAAATGTGCAAACTTAATATTAATATTTATAATAGTATTAATATTTTTTTCTTGTAGTGCATTCTAGTGGTCAATATCTGCTATTTATAGTGACATTTGTTAACAGTCGAACACCGATTTAAATACAGTGTGAATGACCGTATATTAATATTTATAATAGTATTAATATTTTTTTCTTGTAGTGCATTCTAGTGGTCAACATCTGCTATTTATGATGACATTTGTTAACAGTCGAACACTGATTTAAATACAGTGTGAATGACCGTATAATATACGTTGCCTTTTCAATTTATAGACGATCAAACAGTAGTGTAACGCAGTCTTTAACCTCGACAAACACTGCCGTAGGTTTTCGTTGTCACTTTGCCGATCATGAAACTGTTGTTGTTCTATGGACTTTCATTTAATCTAAGTGGAACAACGAGTTTTCTGAGACCGGAGAAGAGTCATGTTGAAGAGTGCCATTGAGTATGGGCACCCCTGTCTTACATTTTTTTATTATTATTCAATGTTATCTACGTAGTCCTACATACGAAGAAGAGTTTTTAACAAGTGGCTCGTATTTCTGCTCCACCGGTAAATATATATTTTTGTCCAGCCTCTAGGTTTATTGCCCATATAGTCAATACAAAAGAGAGAAGGAACAACACAAAAAACAGCAGAAAACATTATAGAAATGGGTATACTTAATCAACAATAACCGCGTTTAAATCCGTATTGTTAAAACTATTTTTGCTTTAAGTTAGCGGCTGTATAGCTATTGCTGTGAGGTTCACAAGCGATGAACAGAAATGTCAAATGGATGTCACCGTAAATTATACGCATGTTACGTTTGTTCGTCTTTTTTAATATCTATAATATTTTCAGGATTCCTACGCACCTGGAAAGTCAGGGAAAATCAGGGAAAGTCAGGGATTTTCATTAGTGTTTGGAAAAGGTCAGGGAAAGTCAGGGAATTTGTCGAAAATTGTCAAAAAGTCAGGGAATTTGTCAAAAAGTCAGGGAATTTGTCTCCTTAACTGCATTGTTGATCTCGTTTGCTGAATATGGATGATCAAGCACAGCCATCTGCAGGCGGCAAGAAGTAATGCTGCAATCTTTAAAACTTGAGATAACTCGGGCAAGTTTTATAGCGTTACATAAAACTCGGGCATTTGGGCCCTCCGAAAACTTTTTTTTTTTTTTTGGATTTTTGGATGTTAAGTCTCCAAATTTTTAAAAAAATTTTTTCCTGCGCATAAATATTTTATCGCGATTTTAATATACCTTTAATGACGCACGATTAACGCTTAATTGTTTTTTAATGGGAGTTTTTTTTATCAAATTTCATTCATCGTTCTAAAGTTGTAGTGCACGGATTTTACTTCGATAAAGTTATTTAAAGCTAGTTTCTGATGTCAAAAACGACCTCCAATAGTTTTTTAATTTTTTTAAATTAATATATTTTATTATATATACGTTTAATTAAGTCGGGGGGTCGGAAATCGCAATAAAAAAACGTAATTTTTGAAAAATATTTAAAAATATACAGCCAGCTAGTATTCACTCTACTTTAAACCCTTCTCCTCCCGAGACTTCTATGAGAATGTCCCGGGAAATCCCAACACCAGCTGTTCTCCAGGTCATCCAGCTGTAAACACAATGACTCATCGGTGTCAGATTTCACAGAAAGGCGAGACAATGGAAAATAAAGTTTGAAGCTTTTTCTTCAAAATTAACGCATTTCTTTCGTTTTTTCCCCAGTTTTAAATATTTTTTATGTTTAATTACATTAATATTAAAAATTAGTGAGTAGCAAGGGAGTTAATTAATAACAGGATAAACTACTTTTATGTAATAGTGTTTAATTTTTAATTTTAGTA